>NC_060184.1:82973975-83093975 GCF_021184085.1 Oncorhynchus gorbuscha
AATGTGGTGGCAAAATACAGGGTATTACAGTACAGAGTCTCTGAGGAGGCACAGGGGGTGAGTCAATGTGGTGGCAAATACAGGGTATTACAGTACAGAGTCTCTGAGGAGGCTATATACATATACAGGGTACCGGTACAGAGTCAATGTGGTGGCAAAATACAGGGTATTACAGTACAGAGTCTCTGTGGAGGCTATACAGGGTGTTACGGTACAGAGTCAATGTGGTGGCAAAATACAGGGAGTACCGGTACAGAGTCAATGTGGTGGCAAAATACAGGGTATTACAGTACAGAGTCTCTGTGGAGGCTATATACAGGTGTTACGGTACAGAGTCAATGTGGTGGCAAAATACAGGGTATTACAGTACAGAGTCTCTGAGGAGGCTATATACAGGGTATTACAGTACAGAGTCAATGTGGTGGCAAAATACAGGGTATTACAGTACAGAGTCAATGTGGTGGCAAAATACAGGTATTACAGTACAGAGTCAATGTGGTGGCAAAATACAGGGTATTACAGTACAGAGTCTCTGTGGAGGCTATATACAGGGTGTTACGGTACAGAGTCAATGTGGTGGCAAAATACAGGGTGTTACAGTACAGAGTCTCTGTGGAGGCTATATACAGGGTGTTACGGTACAGAGTCAATGTGGTGGAAAAATACAGGGTATTACAGTACAGAGTCTCTGAGGAGGCTATATACAGGGTATTACAGTACAGAGTCAATGTGGTGGCAAAATACAGGGTATTACAGTACAGAGTCAATGTGGTGGCAAAATACAGAGGCTATATATTACGGTACAGAGTCAATGTGGTGGCAAAATACAGGGTATTACAGTACAGAGTCAATGTGGAGGCTATATACAGGGTATTACAGTACAGAGTCTCTGAGGAGGCTACATACAGGGTATTACAGTACAGAGTCTCTGTGGAGGCTATATACAGGGTGTTACGGTACAGAGTCAATGTGGTGGCAAAATACAGGGTATTACAGTACAGAGTCTCTGAGGAGGCTATATACAGGGTATTACAGTACAGAGTCAATGTGGTGGCAAAATACAGGGTATTACAGTACAGAGTCAATGTGGTGGCAAAATACAGGGTATTACAGTACAGAGTCAATGTGGTGGCAAAATACAGGGTATTACAGTACAGAGTCAATGTGGTGGCAAAATACAGGGTATTACAGTACAGAGTCTCTGAGGAGGCTACATACAGGGTATTACAGTACAGAGTCTCTGTGGAGGCTATATACAGGGTGTTACGGTACAGAGTCAATGTGGTGGCAAAATACAGGGTATTACAGTACAGAGTCTCTGAGGAGGCTATATACAGGGTATTACAGTACAGAGTCAATGTGGTGGCAAAATACAGGGTATTACAGTACAGAGTCTCTGAGGAGGCTATATACAGGGTATTACAGTACAGAGTCTCTGTGGAGGCTATATACAGGGTATTACAGTACAGAGTCTCTGTGGAGGCTATATACAGGGTATTACAGTACAGAGTCTCTGTGGAGGCTATATACAGGGTATTACAGTACAGAGTCTCTGTGGAGGCTATATACAGGGTATTACAGTACAGAGTCTCTGAGGAGGCTATATACAGGGTGTTACGGTACAGAGTCAATGTGGAGGCTATATACAGGTATTACAGTACAGAGTCTCTGAGGAGGCTACATACAGGGTATTACAGTACAGAGTCTCTGTGGAGGCTATATACAGGGTGTTACGGTACAGAGTCAATGTGGTGGCAAAATACAGGGTATTACAGTACAGAGTCTCTGTGGAGGCTATATACAGGGTGTTACGGTACAGAGTCAATGTGGTGGCAAAATACAGGGTATTACAGTACAGAGTCTCTGAGGAGGCTATATACAGGGGTACCGGTACAGAGTCAATGTGGTGGCAAATACAGGGTATTACAGTACAGAGTCAATGTGGTGGCAAAATACAGGGTATTACAGTACAGAGTCTCTGAGGAGGCTATATACAGGGGGTACCGGTACAGAGTCAATGTGGTGGCAAAATACAGGGTATTACAGTACAGAGTCTCTGTGGAGGCTATATACAGGGTGTTACGGTACAGAGTCTCTGAGGAGGCTATATACAGGGGGTACCGGTACAGAGTCAATGTGGTGGCAAAATACAGGGTATTACAGTACAGAGTCTCTGTGGAGGCTATATACAGGGTGTTACGGTACAGAGTCAATGTGGTGGCAAAATACAGGGAGTACCGGTACAGAGTCAATGTGGTGGCAAAATACAGGGTATTACAGTACAGAGTCTCTGTGGAGGCTATATACAGGGTGTTACGGTACAGAGTCAATGTGGTGGCAAAATACAGGGTATTACAGTACAGAGTCTCTGAGGAGGCTATATACAGGGTATTACAGTACAGAGTCAATGTGGTGGCAAAATACAGGGTATTACAGTACAGAGTCAATGTGGTGGCAAAATACAGGGTATTACAGTACAGAGTCAATGTGGTGGCAAAATACAGGGTATTACAGTACAGAGTCTCTGTGGAGGCTATATACAGGGTGTTACGGTACAGAGTCAATGTGGAGGCTATATACAGGGTATTACAGTACAGAGTCTCTGAGGAGGCTACATACAGGGTATTACAGTACAGAGTCTCTGTGGAGGCTATATACAGGGTGTTACGGTACAGAGTCAATGTGGTGGCAAAATACAGGGTATTACAGTACAGAGTCTCTGTGGAGGCTATATACAGGGTGTTACGGTACAGAGTCAATGTGGTGGCAAAATACAGGGTATTACAGTACAGAGTCTCTGAGGAGGCTATATACAGGGGTACCGGTACAGAGTCAATGTGGTGGCAAAATACAGGGTATTACAGTACAGAGTCAATGTGGTGGCAAAATACAGGGTATTACAGTACAGAGTCTCTGTGGAGGCTATATACAGGGTATTACGGTACAGAGTCAATGTGGTGGCAAAATACAGGGTATTACAGTACAGAGTCTCTGTGGAGGCTATATACAGGGTGTTACGGTACAGAGTCAATGTGGTGGCAAAATACAGGGAGTACCGGTACAGAGTCAATGTGGTGGCAAAATACAGGGTATTACAGTACAGAGTCTCTGTGGAGGCTATATACAGGGTGTTACGGTACAGAGTCAATGTGGTGGCAAAAATACAGGGTATTACAGTACAGAGTCTCTGAGGAGGCTATATACAGGGTATTACAGTACAGAGTCAATGTGGTGGCAAAATACAGGGTATTACAGTACAGAGTCAATGTGGTGGCAAAATACAGGGTATTACAGTACAGAGTCAATGTGGTGGCAAAATACAGGGTATTACAGTACAGAGTCTCTGTGGAGGCTATATACAGGGTGTTACAGTACAGAGTCAATGTGGTGGCTAAATACAGGGTGTTACAGTACAGAGTCTCTGTGGAGGCTATATACAGGGTGTTACGGTACAGAGTCAATGTGGTGGCAAAATACAGGGTATTACAGTACAGAGTCTCTGAGGAGGCTATATACAGGGTATTACAGTACAGAGTCAATGTGGTGGCAAAATACAGGGTATTACAGTACAGAGTCAATGTGGTGGCAAAATACAGGGTATTACAGTACAGAGTCAATGTGGTGGCAAAATACAGGGTATTACAGTACAGAGTCAATGTGGTGGCAAAATACAGGGTATTACAGTACAGAGTCTCTGAGGAGGCTACATACAGGGTATTACAGTACAGAGTCTCTGTGGAGGCTATATACAGGGTGTTACGGTACAGAGTCAATGTGGTGGCAAAATACAGGGTATTACAGTACAGAGTCTCTGAGGAGGCTATATACAGGGTATTACAGTACAGAGTCAATGTGGTGGCAAAATACAGGGTATTACAGTACAGAGTCTCTGAGGAGGCTATATACAGGGTATTACAGTACAGAGTCTCTGTGGAGGCTATATACAGGGTATTACAGTACAGAGTCTCTGTGGAGGCTATATACAGGGTATTACAGTACAGAGTCTCTGTGGAGGCTATATACAGGGTATTACAGTACAGAGTCTCTGTGGAGGCTATATACAGGGTATTACAGTACAGAGTCTCTGAGGAGGCTATATACAGGGTGTTACGGTACAGAGTCAATGTGGAGGCTATATACAGGGTATTACAGTACAGAGTCTCTGAGGAGGCTACATACAGGGTATTACAGTACAGAGTCTCTGTGGAGGCTATATACAGGGTGTTACGGTACAGAGTCAATGTGGTGGCAAAATACAGGGTATTACAGTACAGAGTCTCTGTGGAGGCTATATACAGGGTGTTACGGTACAGAGTCAATGTGGTGGCAAAATACAGGGTATTACAGTACAGAGTCTCTGAGGAGGCTATATACAGGGTATTACAGTACAGAGTCAATGTGGTGGCAAAATACAGGGTATTACAGTACAGAGTCAATGTGGTGGCAAAATACAGGGTATTACAGTACAGAGTCAATGTGGTGGCAAAATACAGGGTATTACAGTACAGAGTCAATGTGGTGGCAAAATACAGGGTATTACAGTACAGAGTCTCTGAGGAGGCTACATACAGGGTATTACAGTACAGAGTCTCTGTGGAGGCTATATACAGGGTGTTACGGTACAGAGTCAATGTGGTGGCAAAATACAGGGTATTACAGTACAGAGTCTCTGAGGAGGCTATATACAGGGTATTACAGTAAAGAGTCTCTGTGGAGGCTATATACAGGGTATTACAGTACAGAGTCTCTGTGGAGGCTATATACAGGGTATTACAGTACAGAGTCTCTGTGGAGGCTATATACAGGGTATTACAGTACAGAGTCTCTGAGGAGGCTATATACAGGGTGTTACGGTACAGAGTCAATGTGGAGGCTATATACAGGGTATTACAGTACAGAGTCTCTGTGGAGGCTATATACAGGGTATTACAGTACAGAGTCTCTGTGGAGGCTATATACAGGGTATTACAGTACAGAGTCTCTGTGGAGGCTATATACAGGGTGTTACGGTACAGAGTCAATGTGGAGGCTATATACAGGGTGTTACGGTACAGAGTCAATGTGGAGGCTATATACAGGGTGTTACGGTACAGAGTCTCTGTGGAGGCTATATACAGGGTGTTACGGTACAGAGTCAATGTGGAGGCTATATACAGGGTGTTACGGTACAGAGTCAATGTGGAGGCTATATACAGGGTATTACGGTACAGAGTCAATGTGGAGGCTATATACAGGGGTACCGGTACAGAGTCAATGTGGAGGCTATATACAGGGTGTTACGGTACAGAGTCAATGTGGAGGCTATATACAGGGTGTTACGGTACAGAGTCAATGTGGAGGCTATATACAGGGTGTTATGGTACAGAGTCAATGTGGAGGCTATATACAGGGTGTTATGGTACAGAGTCAATGTGGAGGCTATATACAGGGGTACCGGTACAGAGTCAATGTGGAGGCTATATACAGTGTATTACGGTACAGAGTCAATGTGGAGGCTATATACAGGGGTACCGGTACAGAGTCAATGTGGAGTCTATATACAGGGTATTACGGTACAGAGTCAATGTGGAGGATATATACAGGGTGTTACGGTACAGAGTCAATGTGGAGGCTATATGCAGGGTGTTACGGTACAGAGTCAATGTGGAGGCTATATACAGGGTGTTACGATACAGAGTCAATGTGGAGGCTATATACAGGGTGTTACGGTACAGAGTCAATGTGGAGGCTATATACAGGGTGTTATGGTACAGAGTCAATGTGGAGGCTATATACAGGGGTACCGGTACAGAGTCAATGTGGAGGCTATATACAGTGTATTACGGTACAGAGTCAATGTGGAGGCTATATACAGGGGTACCGGTACAGAGTCAATGTGGAGGCTATATACAGGGTATTACGGTACAGAGTCAATGTGGAGGATATATACAGGGTGTTACGGTACAGAGTCAATGTGGAGGCTATATACAGGGTGTTACGGTACAGAGTCAATGTGGAGGCTATATACAGGGTATTACAGTACAGAGTCTCTGTGGAGGCTATATACAGGGTGTTACGGTACAGAGTCAATGTGGAGGCTATATACAGGGTATTACAGTACAGAGTCTCTGAGGAGGCTATATACAGGGTATTACAGTAAAGAGTCTCTGTGGAGGCTATATACAGGCGGTACAGAGTCAATGTGGTGGCAAAATACAGGGTATTACAGTACAGAGTCTCTGTGGAGGCTATATACAGGGTGTTACGGTACAGAGTCAATGTGGTGGCAAAATACAGGGAGTACCGGTACAGAGTCAATGTGGTGGCAAAATACAGGGTATTACAGTACAGAGTCTCTGTGGAGGCTATATACAGGGTGTTACGGTACAGAGTCAATGTGGTGGCAAAATACAGGGTATTACAGTACAGAGTCTCTGAGGAGGCTATATACAGGGTATTACAGTACAGAGTCAATGTGGTGGCAAAATACAGGGTATTACAGTACAGAGTCAATGTGGTGGCAAAATACAGGGTATTACAGTACAGAGTCAATGTGGTGGCAAAATACAGGGTATTACAGTACAGAGTCTCTGTGGAGGCTATATACAGGGTGTTACGGTACAGAGTCAATGTGGTGGCAAAATACAGGGTGTTACAGTACAGAGTCTCTGTGGAGGCTATATACAGGGTGTTACGGTACAGAGTCAATGTGGTGGAAAAATACAGGGTATTACAGTACAGAGTCTCTGAGGAGGCTATATACAGGGTATTACAGTACAGAGTCAATGTGGTGGCAAAATACAGGGTATTACAGTACAGAGTCAATGTGGTGGCAAAATACAGGGTATTACGGTACAGAGTCAATGTGGAGGCTATATACAGGGGGTACCGGTACAGAGTCAATGTGGAGGCTATATACAGGGTATTACGGTACAGAGTCAATGTGGAGGATATATACAGGGTGTTACGGTACAGAGTCAATGTGGAGGCTATATACAGGGTGTTACGGTACAGAGTCAATGTGGAGGCTATATACAGGGTATTACAGTACAGAGTCTCTGTGGAGGCTATATACAGGGTGTTACGGTACAGAGTCAATGTGGAGGCTATATACAGGGTATTACAGTACAGAGTCTCTGAGGAGGCTATATACAGGGTATTACAGTACAGAGTCAATGTGGAGGCTATATACAGGGTATTACGGTACAGAGTCAATGTGGTGGCAAAATACAGGGTATTACAGTACAGAGTCTCTGTGGAGGCTATATACAGGGTGTTACGGTACAGAGTCAATGTGGTGGCAAAATACAGGGTATTACGGTACAGAGTCAATGTGGTGGCAAAATACAGGGTATTACAGTACAGAGTCTCTGTGGAGGCTATATACAGGGTGTTACGGTACAGAGTCAATGTGGTGGCAAAATACAGGGTATTACAGTACAGAGTCTCTGAGGAGGCTATATACAGGGTATTACAGTACAGAGTCAATGTGGTGGCAAAATACAGGGTATTACAGTACAGAGTCAATGTGGTGGCAAAATACAGGGTATTACAGTACAGAGTCAATGTGGTGGCAAAATACAGGGTATTACAGTACAGAGTCTCTGTGGAGGCTATATACAGGGTGTTACGGTACAGAGTCAATGTGGTGGCAAAATACAGGGTGTTACAGTACAGAGTCTCTGTGGAGGCTATATACAGGGTGTTACGGTACAGAGTCAATGTGGTGGAAAAAAATACAGGGTATTACAGTACAGAGTCTCTGAGGAGGCTATATACAGGGTATTACAGTACAGAGTCAATGTGGTGGCAAAATACAGGGTATTACAGTACAGAGTCAATGTGGTGGCAAAATACAGGGTATTACGGTACAGAGTCAATGTGGTGGCAAAATACAGGGTATTACAGTACAGAGTCAATGTGGAGGCTATATACAGGGTATTACAGTACAGAGTCTCTGAGGAGGCTACATACAGGGTATTACAGTACAGAGTCTCTGTGGAGGCTATATACAGGGTGTTACGGTACAGAGTCAATGTGGTGGCAAAATACAGGGTATTACAGTACAGAGTCTCTGAGGAGGCTATATACAGGGTATTACAGTACAGAGTCAATGTGGTGGCAAAATACAGGGTATTACAGTACAGAGTCAATGTGGTGGCAAAATACAGGGTATTACAGTACAGAGTCAATGTGGTGGCAAAATACAGGGTATTACAGTACAGAGTCAATGTGGTGGCAAAATACAGGGTATTACAGTACAGAGTCTCTGAGGAGGCTACATACAGGGTATTACAGTACAGAGTCTCTGTGGAGGCTATATACAGGGTGTTACGGTACAGAGTCAATGTGGTGGCAAAATACAGGGTATTACAGTACAGAGTCTCTGAGGAGGCTATATACAGGGTATTACAGTACAGAGTCAATGTGGTGGCAAAATACAGGGTATTACAGTACAGAGTCTCTGAGGAGGCTATATACAGGGTATTACAGTACAGAGTCTCTGTGGAGGCTATATACAGGGTATTACAGTACAGAGTCTCTGTGGAGGCTATATACAGGGTATTACAGTACAGAGTCTCTGTGGAGGCTATATACAGGGTATTACAGTACAGAGTCTCTGTGGAGGCTATATACAGGGTATTACAGTACAGAGTCTCTGAGGAGGCTATATACAGGGTGTTACGGTACAGAGTCAATGTGGAGGCTATATACAGGGTATTACAGTACAGAGTCTCTGAGGAGGCTACATACAGGGTATTACAGTACAGAGTCTCTGTGGAGGCTATATACAGGGTGTTACGGTACAGAGTCAATGTGGTGGCAAAATACAGGGTATTACAGTACAGAGTCTCTGTGGAGGCTATATACAGGGTGTTACGGTACAGAGTCAATGTGGTGGCAAAATACAGGGTATTACAGTACAGAGTCTCTGAGGAGGCTATATACAGGGGGTACCGGTACAGAGTCAATGTGGTGGCAAAATACAGGGTATTACAGTACAGAGTCAATGTGGTGGCAAAATACAGGGTATTACAGTACAGAGTCTCTGAGGAGGCTATATACAGGGGGTACCGGTACAGAGTCAATGTGGTGGCAAAATACAGGGTATTACAGTACAGAGTCTCTGTGGAGGCTATATACAGGGTGTTACGGTACAGAGTCAATGTGGTGGCAAAATACAGGGAGTACCGGTACAGAGTCAATGTGGTGGCAAAATACAGGGTATTACAGTACAGAGTCTCTGTGGAGGCTATATACAGGGTGTTACGGTACAGAGTCAATGTGGTGGCAAAATACAGGGTATTACAGTACAGAGTCTCTGAGGAGGCTATATACAGGGTATTACAGTACAGAGTCAATGTGGTGGCAAAATACAGGGTATTACAGTACAGAGTCTCTGTGGAGGCTATATACAGGGTGTTACGGTACAGAGTCAATGTGGTGGCAAAATACAGGGTGTTACAGTACAGAGTCTCTGTGGAGGCTATATACAGGGTGTTACGGTACAGAGTCAATGTGGTGGAAAAATACAGGGTATTACAGTACAGAGTCAATGTGGAGGCTATATACAGGGTATTACAGTACAGAGTCTCTGAGGAGGCTACATACAGGGTATTACAGTACAGAGTCTCTGTGGAGGCTATATACAGGGTATTACGGTACAGAGTCAATGTGGTGGCAAAATACAGGGTATTACAGTACAGAGTCTCTGTGGAGGCTATATACAGGGTATTACAGTACAGAGTCAATGTGGTGGCAAAATACAGGGTATTACAGTACAGAGTCAATGTGGTGGCAAAATACAGGGTATTACAGTACAGAGTCAATGTGGTGGCAAAATACAGGGTATTACAGTACAGAGTCAATGTGGTGGCAAAATACAGGGTATTACAGTACAGAGTCTCTGAGGAGGCTACATACAGGGTATTACAGTACAGAGTCTCTGTGGAGGCTATATACAGGGTGTTACGGTACAGAGTCAATGTGGTGGCAAAATACAGGGTATTACAGTACAGAGTCTCTGAGGAGGCTATATACAGGGTATTACAGTACAGAGTCAATGTGGTGGCAAAATACAGGGTATTACAGTACAGAGTCTCTGAGGAGGCTATATACAGGGTATTACAGTACAGAGTCTCTGTGGAGGCTATATACAGGGTATTACAGTACAGAGTCTCTGTGGAGGCTATATACAGGGTATTACAGTACAGAGTCTCTGTGGAGGCTATATACAGGGTATTACAGTACAGAGTCTCTGTGGAGGCTATATACAGGGTATTACAGTACAGAGTCTCTGAGGAGGCTATATACAGGGTGTTACGGTACAGAGTCAATGTGGAGGCTATATACAGGGTATTACAGTACAGAGTCTCTGAGGAGGCTACATACAGGGTATTACAGTACAGAGTCTCTGTGGAGGCTATATACAGGGTGTTACGGTACAGAGTCAATGTGGTGGCAAAAAATACAGGGTATTACAGTACAGAGTCTCTGTGGAGGCTATATACAGGGTGTTACGGTACAGAGTCAATGTGGTGGCAAAATACAGGGTATTACAGTACAGAGTCTCTGAGGAGGCTATATACAGGGTATTACAGTACAGAGTCAATGTGGTGGCAAAATACAGGGTATTACAGTACAGAGTCAATGTGGTGGCAAAATACAGGGTATTACAGTACAGAGTCAATGTGGTGGCAAAATACAGGGTATTACAGTACAGAGTCAATGTGGTGGCAAAATACAGGGTATTACAGTACAGAGTCTCTGAGGAGGCTACATACAGGGTATTACAGTACAGAGTCTCTGTGGAGGCTATATACAGGGTGTTACGGTACAGAGTCAATGTGGTGGCAAAATACAGGGTATTACAGTACAGAGTCTCTGAGGAGGCTATATACAGGGTATTACAGTAAAGAGTCTCTGTGGAGGCTATATACAGGGTATTACAGTACAGAGTCTCTGTGGAGGCTATATACAGGGTATTACAGTACAGAGTCTCTGTGGAGGCTATATACAGGGTATTACAGTACAGAGTCTCTGAGGAGGCTATATACAGGGGTGTTACGGTACAGAGTCAATGTGGAGGCTATATACAGGGTATTACAGTACAGAGTCTCTGTGGAGGCTATATACAGGGTATTACAGTACAGAGTCTCTGTGGAGGCTATATACAGGGTATTACAGTACAGAGTCTCTGTGGAGGCTATATACAGGGTGTTACGGTACAGAGTCAATGTGGAGGCTATATACAGGGTGTTACGGTACAGAGTCAATGTGGAGGCTATATACAGGGTGTTACGGTACAGAGTCTCTGTGGAGGCTATATACAGGGTGTTACGGTACAGAGTCAATGTGGAGGCTATATACAGGGTGTTACGGTACAGAGTCAATGTGGAGGCTATATACAGGTATTACGGTACAGAGTCAATGTGGAGGCTATATACAGGGGTACCGGTACAGAGTCAATGTGGAGGCTATATACAGGGTGTTACGGTACAGAGTCAATGTGGAGGCTATATACAGGGTGTTACGGTACAGAGTCAATGTGGAGGCTATATACAGGGTGTTATGGTACAGAGTCAATGTGGAGGCTATATACAGGGTGTTATGGTACAGAGTCAATGTGGAGGCTATATACAGGGGTACCGGTACAGAGTCAATGTGGAGGCTATATACAGTGTATTACGGTACAGAGTCAATGTGGAGGCTATATACAGGGGTACCGGTACAGAGTCAATGTGGAGTCTATATACAGGGTATTACGGTACAGAGTCAATGTGGAGGATATATACAGGGTGTTACGGTACAGAGTCAATGTGGAGGCTATATGCAGGGTGTTACGGTACAGAGTCAATGTGGAGGCTATATACAGGGTGTTACGATACAGAGTCAATGTGGAGGCTATATACAGGGTGTTACGGTACAGAGTCAATGTGGAGGCTATATACAGGGTGTTATGGTACAGAGTCAATGTGGAGGCTATATACAGGGGTACCGGTACAGAGTCAATGTGGAGGCTATATACAGTGTATTACGGTACAGAGTCAATGTGGAGGCTATATACAGGGGGTACCGGTACAGAGTCAATGTGGAGGCTATATACAGGGTATTACGGTACAGAGTCAATGTGGAGGATATATACAGGGTGTTACGGTACAGAGTCAATGTGGAGGCTATATACAGGGTGTTACGGTACAGAGTCAATGTGGAGGCTATATACAGGGTATTACAGTACAGAGTCTCTGTGGAGGCTATATACAGGGTGTTACGGTACAGAGTCAATGTGGAGGCTATATACAGGGTATTACAGTACAGAGTCTCTGAGGAGGCTATATATAGGGTATTACAGTAAAGAGTCTCTGTGGAGGCTATATACAGGGTGTTACGGTACAGAGTCAATGTGGTGGCAAAATACAGGGTATTACAGTACAGAGTCTCTGAGGAGGCTATATACAGGGTATTACAGTACAGAGTCAATGTGGTGGCAAAATACAGGGTATTACAGTACAGAGTCTCTGAGGAGGCTATATACAGGGTATTACAGTAAAGAGTCTCTGTGGAGGCTATATACAGGGTATTACAGTACAGAGTCTCTGTGGAGGCTATATACAGGGTATTACAGTACAGAGTCTCTGTGGAGGCTATATACAGGGTATTACAGTACAGAGTCTCTGAGGAGGCTATATACAGGGTGTTACGGTACAGAGTCAATGTGGAGGCTATATACAGGGTATTACAGTACAGAGTCTCTGTGGAGGCTATATACAGGGTATTACAGTACAGAGTCTCTGTGGAGGCTATATACAGGGTATTACAGTACAGAGTCTCTATGGAGGCTATATACAGGGTGTTACGGTACAGAGTCAATGTGGAGGCTATATACAGGGTGTTACGGTACAGAGTCAATGTGGAGGCTATATACAGGGTGTTACGGTACAGAGTCTCTGTGGAGGCTATATACAGGGTGTTACGGTACAGAGTCAATGTGGAGGCTATATACAGGGTGTTACGGTACAGAGTCAATGTGGAGGCTATATACAGGGTATTACGGTACAGAGTCAATGTGGAGGCTATATACAGGGGGTACCGGTACAGAGTCAATGTGGAGGCTATATACAGGGTGTTACGGTACAGAGTCAATGTGGAGGCTATATACAGGGTGTTACGGTACAGAGTCAATGTGGAGGCTATATACAGGGTGTTATGGTACAGAGTCAATGTGGAGGCTATATACAGGGTGTTATGGTACAGAGTCAATGTGGAGGCTATATACAGGGGGTACCGGTACAGAGTCAATGTGGAGGCTATATACAGTGTATTACGGTACAGAGTCAATGTGGAGGCTATATACAGGGGGTACCGGTACAGAGTCAATGTGGAGTCTATATACAGGGTATTACGGTACAGAGTCAATGTGGAGGATATATACAGGGTGTTACGGTACAGAGTCAATGTGGAGGCTATATGCAGGGTGTTACGGTACAGAGTCAATGTGGAGGCTATATACAGGGTGTTACGATACAGAGTCAATGTGGAGGCTATATACAGGGTGTTACGGTACAGAGTCAATGTGGAGGCTATATACAGGGTGTTATGGTACAGAGTCAATGTGGTGGCTATATACAGGGGGTACCGGTACAGAGTCAATGTGGAGGCTATATACAGTGTATTACGGTACAGAGTCAATGTGGAGGCTATATACAGGGGTACCGGTACAGAGTCAATGTGGAGGCTATATACAGGGTATTACGGTACAGAGTCAATGTGGAGGATATATACAGGGTGTTACGGTACAGAGTCAATGTGGAGGCTATATACAGGGTGTTACGGTACAGAGTCAATGTGGAGGCTATATACAGGGTGTTATGGTACAGAGTCAATGTGGTGGCTATATACAGGGGGTACCGGTACAGAGTCAATGTGGAGGCTATATACAGTGTATTACGGTACAGAGTCAATGTGGAGGCTATATACAGGGGGTACCGGTACAGAGTCAATGTGGAGGCTATATACAGGGTATTACGGTACAGAGTCAATGTGGAGGATATATACAGGGTGTTACGGTACAGAGTCAATGTGGAGGCTATATACAGGGTGTTACGGTACAGAGTCAATGTGGAGGCTATATACAGGGTATTACAGTACAGAGTCTCTGTGGAGGCTATATACAGGGTGTTACGGTACAGAGTCAATGTGGAGGCTATATACAGGGTATTACAGTACAGAGTCTCTGTGGAGGCTATATACAGGGTATTACAGTACAGAGTCTCTGTGGAGGCTATATACAGGGTATTACAGTACAGAGTCTCTGAGGAGGCTATATACAGGGTGTTACGGTACAGAGTCAATGTGGAGGCTATATACAGGGTATTACAGTACAGAGTCTCTGTGGAGGCTATATACAGGGTATTACAGTACAGAGTCTCTGTGGAGGCTATATACAGGGTATTACAGTACAGAGTCTCTGTGGAGGCTATATACAGGGTGTTACGGTACAGAGTCAATGTGGAGGCTATATACAGGGTGTTACGGTACAGAGTCAATGTGGAGGCTATATACAGGGTGTTACGGTACAGAGTCTCTGTGGAGGCTATATACAGGGTGTTACGGTACAGAGTCAATGTGGAGGCTATATACAGGGTGTTACGGTACAGAGTCAATGTGGAGGCTATATACAGGGTATTACGGTACAGAGTCAATGTGGAGGCTATATACAGGGGGTACCGGTACAGAGTCAATGTGGAGGCTATATACAGGGTGTTACGGTACAGAGTCAATGTGGAGGCTATATACAGGGTGTTACGGTACAGAGTCAATGTGGAGGCTATATACAGGGTGTTATGGTACAGAGTCAATGTGGAGGCTATATACAGGGTGTTATGGTACAGAGTCAATGTGGAGGCTATATACAGGGGGTACCGGTACAGAGTCAATGTGGAGGCTATATACAGGGTGTTATGGTACAGAGTCAATGTGGAGGCTATATACAGGGGGTACCGGTACAGAGTCAATGTGGAGGCTATATACAGTGTATTACGGTACAGAGTCAATGTGGAGGCTATATACAGGGGGTACCGGTACAGAGTCAATGTGGAGGCTATATACAGGGTATTACGGTACAGAGTCAATGTGGAGGATATATACAGGGTGTTACGGTACAGAGTCAATGTGGAGGCTATATACAGGGTGTTACGGTACAGAGTCAATGTGGAGGCTATATACAGGGTATTACAGTACAGAGTCTCTGTGGAGGCTATATACAGGGTGTTACGGTACAGAGTCAATGTGGAGGCTATATACAGGGTATTACAGTACAGAGTCTCTGAGGAGGCTATATATAGGGTATTACAGTAAAGAGTCTCTGTGGAGGCTATATACAGGGGGTACCGGTACAGAGTCAATGTGGTGGCAAAATACAGGGTATTACAGTACAGAGTCTCTGTGGAGGCTATATACAGGGTGTTACGGTACAGAGTCAATGTGGTGGCAAAATACAGGGAGTACCGGTACAGAGTCAATGTGGTGGCAAAATACAGGGTATTACAGTACAGAGTCTCTGTGGAGGCTATATACAGGGTGTTACGGTACAGAGTCAATGTGGTGGCAAAATACAGGGTATTACAGTACAGAGTCTCCGAGGAGGCTATATACAGGGTATTACAGTACAGAGTCAATGTGGTGGCAAAATACAGGGTATTACAGTACAGAGTCAATGTGGTGGCAAAATACAGGGTATTACAGTACAGAGTCAATGTGGTGGCAAAATACAGGGTATTACAGTACAGAGTCTCTGTGGAGGCTATATACAGGGTGTTACGGTACAGAGTCAATGTGGTGGCAAAATACAGGGTGTTACAGTACAGAGTCTCTGTGGAGGCTATATACAGGGTGTTACGGTACAGAGTCAATGTGGTGGAAAAATACAGGGTATTACAGTACAGAGTCTCTGAGGAGGCTATATACAGGGTATTACAGTACAGAGTCAATGTGGTGGCAAAATACAGGGTATTACAGTACAGAGTCAATGTGGTGGCAAAATACAGGGTATTACGGTACAGAGTCAATGTGGTGGCAAAATACAGGGTATTACAGTACAGAGTCAATGTGGAGGCTATATACAGGGTATTACAGTACAGAGTCTCTGAGGAGGCTACATACAGGGTATTACAGTACAGAGTCTCTGTGGAGGCTATATACAGGGTGTTACGGTACAGAGTCAATGTGGTGGCAAAATACAGGGTATTACAGTACAGAGTCTCTGAGGAGGCTATATACAGGGTATTACAGTACAGAGTCAATGTGGTGGCAAAATACAGGGTATTACAGTACAGAGTCAATGTGGTGGCAAAATACAGGGTATTACAGTACAGAGTCAATGTGGTGGCAAAATACAGGGTATTACAGTACAGAGTCAATGTGGTGGCAAAATACAGGGTATTACAGTACAGAGTCTCTGAGGAGGCTACATACAGGGTATTACAGTACAGAGTCTCTGTGGAGGCTATATACAGGGTGTTACGGTACAGAGTCAATGTGGTGGCAAAATACAGGGTATTACAGTACAGAGTCTCTGAGGAGGCTATATACAGGGTATTACAGTACAGAGTCAATGTGGTGGCAAAATACAGGGTATTACAGTACAGAGTCTCTGAGGAGGCTATATACAGGGTATTACAGTACAGAGTCTCTGTGGAGGCTATATACAGGGTATTACAGTACAGAGTCTCTGTGGAGGCTATATACAGGGTATTACAGTACAGAGTCTCTGTGGAGGCTATATACAGGGTATTACAGTACAGAGTCTCTGTGGAGGCTATATACAGGGTATTACAGTACAGAGTCTCTGAGGAGGCTATATACAGGGTGTTACGGTACAGAGTCAATGTGGAGGCTATATACAGGGTATTACAGTACAGAGTCTCTGAGGAGGCTACATACAGGGTATTACAGTACAGAGTCTCTGTGGAGGCTATATACAGGGTGTTACGGTACAGAGTCAATGTGGTGGCAAAATACAGGGTATTACAGTACAGAGTCTCTGTGGAGGCTATATACAGGGTGTTACGGTACAGAGTCAATGTGGTGGCAAAATACAGGGTATTACAGTACAGAGTCTCTGAGGAGGCTATATACAGGGGGTACCGGTACAGAGTCAATGTGGTGGCAAAATACAGGGTATTACAGTACAGAGTCAATGTGGTGGCAAAATACAGGGTATTACAGTACAGAGTCTCTGAGGAGGCTATATACAGGGGGTACCGGTACAGAGTCAATGTGGTGGCAAAATACAGGGTATTACAGTACAGAGTCTCTGTGGAGGCTATATACAGGGTGTTACGGTACAGAGTCAATGTGGTGGCAAAATACAGGGAGTACCGGTACAGAGTCAATGTGGTGGCAAAATACAGGGTATTACAGTACAGAGTCTCTGTGGAGGCTATATACAGGGTGTTACGGTACAGAGTCAATGTGGTGGCAAAATACAGGGTATTACAGTACAGAGTCTCTGAGGAGGCTATATACAGGGTATTACAGTACAGAGTCAATGTGGTGGCAAAATACAGGGTATTACAGTACAGAGTCAATGTGGTGGCAAAATACAGGGTATTACAGTACAGAGTCAATGTGGTGGCAAAATACAGGGTATTACAGTACAGAGTCTCTGTGGAGGCTATATACAGGGTGTTACGGTACAGAGTCAATGTGGTGGCAAAATACAGGGTGTTACAGTACAGAGTCTCTGTGGAGGCTATATACAGGGTGTTACGGTACAGAGTCAATGTGGTGGAAAAATACAGGGTATTACAGTACAGAGTCTCTGAGGAGGCTATATACAGGGTATTACAGTACAGAGTCAATGTGGTGGCAAAATACAGGGTATTACAGTACAGAGTCAATGTGGTGGCAAAATACAGGGTATTACGGTACAGAGTCAATGTGGTGGCAAAATACAGGGTATTACAGTACAGAGTCAATGTGGAGGCTATATACAGGGTATTACAGTACAGAGTCTCTGAGGAGGCTACATACAGGGTATTACAGTACAGAGTCTCTGTGGAGGCTATATACAGGGTGTTACGGTACAGAGTCAATGTGGTGGCAAAATACAGGGTATTACAGTACAGAGTCTCTGAGGAGGCTATATACAGGGTATTACAGTACAGAGTCAATGTGGTGGCAAAATACAGGGTATTACAGTACAGAGTCAATGTGGTGGCAAAATACAGGGTATTACAGTACAGAGTCAATGTGGTGGCAAAATACAGGGTATTACAGTACAGAGTCAATGTGGTGGCAAAATACAGGGTATTACAGTACAGAGTCTCTGAGGAGGCTACATACAGGGTATTACAGTACAGAGTCTCTGTGGAGGCTATATACAGGGTGTTACGGTACAGAGTCAATGTGGTGGCAAAATACAGGGTATTACAGTACAGAGTCTCTGAGGAGGCTATATACAGGGTATTACAGTACAGAGTCAATGTGGTGGCAAAATACAGGGTATTACAGTACAGAGTCTCTGAGGAGGCTATATACAGGGTATTACAGTACAGAGTCTCTGTGGAGGCTATATACAGGGTATTACAGTACAGAGTCTCTGTGGAGGCTATATACAGGGTATTACAGTACAGAGTCTCTGTGGAGGCTATATACAGGGTATTACAGTACAGAGTCTCTGTGGAGGCTATATACAGGGTATTACAGTACAGAGTCTCTGAGGAGGCTATATACAGGGTGTTACGGTACAGAGTCAATGTGGAGGCTATATACAGGGTATTACAGTACAGAGTCTCTGAGGAGGCTACATACAGGGTATTACAGTACAGAGTCTCTGTGGAGGCTATATACAGGGTGTTACGGTACAGAGTCAATGTGGTGGCAAAATACAGGGTATTACAGTACAGAGTCTCTGTGGAGGCTATATACAGGGTGTTACGGTACAGAGTCAATGTGGTGGCAAAATACAGGGTATTACAGTACAGAGTCTCTGAGGAGGCTATATACAGGGTATTACAGTACAGAGTCAATGTGGTGGCAAAATACAGGGTATTACAGTACAGAGTCAATGTGGTGGCAAAATACAGGGTATTACAGTACAGAGTCAATGTGGTGGCAAAATACAGGGTATTACAGTACAGAGTCAATGTGGTGGCAAAATACAGGGTATTACAGTACAGAGTCTCTGAGGAGGCTACATACAGGGTATTACAGTACAGAGTCTCTGTGGAGGCTATATACAGGGTGTTACGGTACAGAGTCAATGTGGTGGCAAAATACAGGGTATTACAGTACAGTCTCTGAGGAGGCTATATACAGGGTATTACAGTAAAGAGTCTCTGTGGAGGCTATATACAGGGTATTACAGTACAGAGTCTCTGTGGAGGCTATATACAGGGTATTACAGTACAGAGTCTCTGTGGAGGCTATATACAGGGTATTACAGTACAGAGTCTCTGAGGAGGCTATATACAGGGTGTTACGGTACAGAGTCAATGTGGAGGCTATATACAGGGTATTACAGTACAGAGTCTCTGTGGAGGCTATATACAGGGTATTACAGTACAGAGTCTCTGTGGAGGCTATATACAGGGTATTACAGTACAGAGTCTCTGTGGAGGCTATATACAGGGTGTTACGGTACAGAGTCAATGTGGAGGCTATATACAGGGTGTTACGGTACAGAGTCAATGTGGAGGCTATATACAGGGTGTTACGGTACAGAGTCTCTGTGGAGGCTATATACAGGGTGTTACGGTACAGAGTCAATGTGGAGGCTATATACAGGGTGTTACGGTACAGAGTCAATGTGGAGGCTATATACAGGGTATTACGGTACAGAGTCAATGTGGAGGCTATATACAGGGGTACCGGTACAGAGTCAATGTGGAGGCTATATACAGGGTGTTACGGTACAGAGTCAATGTGGAGGCTATATACAGGGTGTTACGGTACAGAGTCAATGTGGAGGCTATATACAGGGTGTTATGGTACAGAGTCAATGTGGAGGCTATATACAGGGTGTTATGGTACAGAGTCAATGTGGAGGCTATATACAGGGGTACCGGTACAGAGTCAATGTGGAGGCTATATACAGTGTATTACGGTACAGAGTCAATGTGGAGGCTATATACAGGGGTACCGGTACAGAGTCAATGTGGAGGTCTATATACAGGGTATTACGGTACAGAGTCAATGTGGAGGATATATACAGGGTGTTACGGTACAGAGTCAATGTGGAGGCTATATGCAGGGTGTTACGGTACAGAGTCAATGTGGAGGCTATATACAGGGTGTTACGTACAGAGTCAATGTGGAGGCTATATACAGGGTGTTACGGTACAGAGTCAATGTGGAGGCTATATACAGGGTGTTATGGTACAGAGTCAATGTGGAGGCTATATACAGGGGGTACCGGTACAGAGTCAATGTGGAGGCTATATGCAGGGTGTTACGGTACAGAGTCAATGTGGAGGCTATATACAGGGTGTTACGGTACAGAGTCAATGTGGAGGCTATATACAGGGTATTACAGTACAGAGTCTCTGTGGAGGCTATATACAGGGTGTTACGGTACAGAGTCAATGTGGAGGCTATATACAGGGTATTACAGTACAGAGTCTCTGAGGAGGCTATATATAGGGTATTACAGTAAAGAGTCTCTGTGGAGGCTATATACAGGGTGTTACGGTACAGAGTCAATGTGGTGGCAAAATACAGGGTATTACAGTACAGAGTCTCTGAGGAGGCTATATACAGGGTATTACAGTACAGAGTCAATGTGGTGGCAAAATACAGGGTATTACAGTACAGAGTCTCTGAGGAGGCTATATACAGGGTATTACAGTAAAGAGTCTCTGTGGAGGCTATATACAGGGTATTACAGTACAGAGTCTCTGTGGAGGCTATATACAGGGTATTACAGTACAGAGTCTCTGTGGAGGCTATATACAGGGTATTACAGTACAGAGTCTCTGAGGAGGCTATATACAGGGTGTTACGGTACAGAGTCAATGTGGAGGCTATATACAGGGTATTACAGTACAGAGTCTCTGTGGAGGCTATATACAGGGTATTACAGTACAGAGTCTCTGTGGAGGCTATATACAGGGTATTACAGTACAGAGTCTCTATGGAGGCTATATACAGGGTGTTACGGTACAGAGTCAATGTGGAGGCTATATACAGGGTGTTACGGTACAGAGTCAATGTGGAGGCTATATACAGGGTGTTACGGTACAGAGTCTCTGTGGAGGCTATATACAGGGTGTTACGGTACAGAGTCAATGTGGAGGCTATATACAGGGTGTTACGGTACAGAGTCAATGTGGAGGCTATATACAGGGTATTACGGTACAGAGTCAATGTGGAGGCTATATACAGGGGGTACCGGTACAGAGTCAATGTGGAGGCTATATACAGGGTGTTACGGTACAGAGTCAATGTGGAGGCTATATACAGGGTGTTACGGTACAGAGTCAATGTGGAGGCTATATACAGGGTGTTATGGTACAGAGTCAATGTGGAGGCTATATACAGGGTGTTATGGTACAGAGTCAATGTGGAGGCTATATACAGGGGGTACCGGTACAGAGTCAATGTGGAGGCTATATACAGTGTATTACGGTACAGAGTCAATGTGGAGGCTATATACAGGGGGTACCGGTACAGAGTCAATGTGGAGTCTATATACAGGGTATTACGGTACAGAGTCAATGTGGAGGATATATACAGGGTGTTACGGTACAGAGTCAATGTGGAGGCTATATGCAGGGTGTTACGGTACAGAGTCAATGTGGAGGCTATATACAGGGTGTTACGATACAGAGTCAATGTGGAGGCTATATACAGGGTGTTACGGTACAGAGTCAATGTGGAGGCTATATACAGGGTGTTATGGTACAGAGTCAATGTGGAGGCTATATACAGGGGGTACCGGTACAGAGTCAATGTGGAGGCTATATACAGTGTATTACGGTACAGAGTCAATGTGGAGGCTATATACAGGGGGTACCGGTACAGAGTCAATGTGGAGGCTATATACAGGGTATTACGGTACAGAGTCAATGTGGAGGATATATACAGGGTGTTACGGTACAGAGTCAATGTGGAGGCTATATACAGGGTGTTACGGTACAGAGTCAATGTGGAGGCTATATACAGGGTATTACAGTACAGAGTCTCTGTGGAGGCTATATACAGGGTGTTACGGTACAGAGTCAATGTGGAGGCTATATACAGGGTATTACAGTACAGAGTCTCTGAGGAGGCTATATATAGGGTATTACAGTAAAGAGTCTCTGTGGAGGCTATATACAGGGTGTTACGGTACAGAGTCAATGTGGTGGCAAAATACAGGGTATTACAGTACAGAGTCTCTGAGGAGGCTATATACAGGGTATTACAGTACAGAGTCAATGTGGTGGCAAAATACAGGGTATTACAGTACAGAGTCTCTGAGGAGGCTATATACAGGGTATTACAGTAAAGAGTCTCTGTGGAGGCTATATACAGGGTATTACAGTACAGAGTCTCTGTGGAGGCTATATACAGGGTATTACAGTACAGAGTCTCTGTGGAGGCTATATACAGGGTATTACAGTACAGAGTCTCTGAGGAGGCTATATACAGGGTGTTACGGTACAGAGTCAATGTGGAGGCTATATACAGGGTATTACAGTACAGAGTCTCTGTGGAGGCTATATACAGGGTATTACAGTACAGAGTCTCTGTGGAGGCTATATACAGGGTATTACAGTACAGAGTCTCTATGGAGGCTATATACAGGGTGTTACGGTACAGAGTCAATGTGGAGGCTATATACAGGGTGTTACGGTACAGAGTCAATGTGGAGGCTATATACAGGGTGTTACGGTACAGAGTCTCTGTGGAGGCTATATACAGGGTGTTACGGTACAGAGTCAATGTGGAGGCTATATACAGGGTGTTACGGTACAGAGTCAATGTGGAGGCTATATACAGGGTATTACGGTACAGAGTCAATGTGGAGGCTATATACAGGGGGTACCGGTACAGAGTCAATGTGGAGGCTATATACAGGGTGTTACGGTACAGAGTCAATGTGGAGGCTATATACAGGGTGTTACGGTACAGAGTCAATGTGGAGGCTATATACAGGGTGTTATGGTACAGAGTCAATGTGGAGGCTATATACAGGGTGTTATGGTACAGAGTCAATGTGGAGGCTATATACAGGGGGTACCGGTACAGAGTCAATGTGGAGGCTATATACAGTGTATTACGGTACAGAGTCAATGTGGAGGCTATATACAGGGGTACCGGTACAGAGTCAATGTGGAGTCTATATACAGGGTATTACGGTACAGAGTCAATGTGGAGGATATATACAGGGTGTTACGGTACAGAGTCAATGTGGAGGCTATATGCAGGGTGTTACGGTACAGAGTCAATGTGGAGGCTATATACAGGGTGTTACGATACAGAGTCAATGTGGAGGCTATATACAGGGTGTTACGGTACAGAGTCAATGTGGAGGCTATATACAGGGTGTTATGGTACAGAGTCAATGTGGTGGCTATATACAGGGGGTACCGGTACAGAGTCAATGTGGAGGCTATATACAGTGTATTACGGTACAGAGTCAATGTGGAGGCTATATACAGGGGTACCGGTACAGAGTCAATGTGGAGGCTATATACAGGGTATTACGGTACAGAGTCAATGTGGAGGATATATACAGGGTGTTACGGTACAGAGTCAATGTGGAGGCTATATACAGGGTGTTACGGTACAGAGTCAATGTGGAGGCTATATACAGGGTATTACAGTACAGAGTCTCTGTGGAGGCTATATACAGGGTGTTACGGTACAGAGTCAATGTGGAGGCTATATACAGGGTATTACAGTACAGAGTCTCTGTGGAGGCTATATACAGGGTATTACAGTACAGAGTCTCTGTGGAGGCTATATACAGGGTATTACAGTACAGAGTCTCTGTGGAGGCTATATACAGGGTATTACAGTACAGAGTCTCTGTGGAGGCTATATACAGGGTATTACAGTACAGAGTCTCTGTGGAGGCTATATACAGGGTATTACAGTACAGAGTCTCTGTGGAGGCTATATACAGGGTATTACAGTACAGAGTCTCTGTGGAGGCTATATACAGGGTGTTACGGTACAGAGTCAATGTGGAGGCTATATACAGGGTGTTACGGTACAGAGTCAATGTGGAGGCTATATACAGGGTGTTACGGTACAGAGTCTCTGTGGAGGCTATATACAGGGTGTTACGGTACAGAGTCAATGTGGAGGCTATATACAGGGTGTTACGGTACAGAGTCAATGTGGAGGCTATATACAGGGTATTACGGTACAGAGTCAATGTGGAGGCTATATACAGGGGGTACCGGTACAGAGTCAATGTGGAGGCTATATACAGGGTGTTACGGTACAGAGTCAATGTGGAGGCTATATACAGGGTGTTACGGTACAGAGTCAATGTGGAGGCTATATACAGGGTGTTATGGTACAGAGTCAATGTGGAGGCTATATACAGGGTGTTATGGTACAGAGTCAATGTGGAGGCTATATACAGGGGGTACCGGTACAGAGTCAATGTGGAGGCTATATACAGTGTATTACGGTACAGAGTCAATGTGGAGGCTATATACAGGGGGTACCGGTACAGAGTCAATGTGGAGTCTATATACAGGGTATTACGGTACAGAGTCAATGTGGAGGATATATACAGGGTGTTACGGTACAGAGTCAATGTGGAGGCTATATGCAGGGTGTTACGGTACAGAGTCAATGTGGAGGCTATATACAGGGTGTTACGATACAGAGTCAATGTGGAGGCTATATACAGGGTGTTACGGTACAGAGTCAATGTGGAGGCTATATACAGGGTGTTATGGTACAGAGTCAATGTGGTGGCTATATACAGGGGGTACCGGTACAGAGTCAATGTGGAGGCTATATACAGTGTATTACGGTACAGAGTCAATGTGGAGGCTATATACAGGGGGTACCGGTACAGAGTCAATGTGGAGGCTATATACAGGGTATTACGGTACAGAGTCAATGTGGAGGATATATACAGGGTGTTACGGTACAGAGTCAATGTGGAGGCTATATACAGGGTGTTACGGTACAGAGTCAATGTGGAGGCTATATACAGGGTATTACAGTACAGAGTCTCTGTGGAGGCTATATACAGGGTGTTACGGTACAGAGTCAATGTGGAGGCTATATACAGGGTATTACAGTACAGAGTCTCTGAGGAGGCTATATATAGGGTATTACAGTACAGAGTCTCTGTGGAGGATATATACAGGGTATTACAGTACAGAGTCTCTGTGGAGGCTATATACAGGGTATTACAGTACAGAGTCTCTGTGGAGGCTATATACAGGGTATTACAGTACAGAGTCTCTGAGGAGGCTATATACAGGGTATTACAGTACAGAGTCTCTGTGGAGGCTATATACAGGGTATTACAGTACAGAGTCTCTGTGGAGGCTATATACAGGGTATTACAGTACAGAGTCTCTGTGGAGGCTATATACAGGGTATTACAGTACAGAGTCTCTGTGGAGGCTATATACAGGGTATTACAGTACAGAGTCTCTGTGGAGGCTATATACAGGGTGTTACGGTACAGAGTCAATGTGGAGGCTATATACAGGGTATTACAGTACAGAGTCTCTGTGGAGGCTATATACAGGGTATTACAGTACAGAGTCTCTGTGGAGGCTATATACAGGGTGTTACGGTACAGAGTCAATGTGGAGGCTATATACAGGGTATTACAGTACAGAGTCTCTGTGGAGGCTATATACAGGGTGTTACGGTACAGAGTCTCTGTGGAGGCTATATACAGGGTGTTACGGGACAGAGTCAATGTGGAGGCTATATACAGGGTGTTACGGTACAGAGTCAATGTGGAGGCTATATACAGGGTATTACGGTACAGAGTCAATGTGGAGGCTATATACAGGGGGTACCGGTACAGAGTCAATGTGGAGGCTATATACAGGGTGTTACGGTACAGAGTCAATGTGGAGGCTATATACAGGGTGTTACGGTACACAGTCAATGTGGAGGCTATATACAGGGTGTTATGGTACAGAGTCAATGTGGAGGCTATATACAGGGTGTTATGGTACAGAGTCAATGTGGAGGCTATATACAGGGGGTACCGGTACAGAGTCAATGTGGAGGCTATATACAGTGTATTACGGTACAGAGTCAATGTGGAGGCTATATACAGGGGGTACCGGTACAGAGTCAATGTGGAGTCTATATACAGGGTATTACGGTACAGAGTCAATGTGGAGGATATATACAGGGTGTTACGGTACAGAGTCAATGTGGAGGCTATATACAGGGTGTTACGGTACAGAGTCAATGTGGAGGCTATATACAGGGTGTTAGTCAATGTGGAGGATACAGAGTCAATGTGGAGGCTATATACAGGGGGGTACAGAGTCAATGTGGGTACCGGTACAGAGTCAATGTGGAGGCTATATACAGGGTGTTACGGTACAGAGTCAATGTGGAGGCTATATACAGGGGTTACCGGTACAGAGTCAATGTGGAGGCTATATACAGGGTGTTACGATACAGAGTCAATGTGGAGGCTATATACAGGGTGTTACGGTACAGAGTCAATGTGGAGGCTATATACAGGGGTTATGGTACAGAGTCAATGTGGAGGCTATATACATACGGTACAGAGTCAATGTGGAGGCTATATACAGGGGTACCGGTACAGAGTCAATGTGGAGGCTATATACAGGGTGTACGGTACAGAGTCAATGTGGAGGCTATATACAGGGTATTACGGTACAGAGTCAATGTGGAGGATATATACAGGGTATTACAGTACAGAGTCTCTGTGGAGGCTATATACAGGGGGTTACGGTACAGAGTCAATGTGGAGGCTATATACAGGGTATTACAGTACAGAGTCAATGTGGAGGCTATATACAGGGTATTACGGTACAGAGTCAATGTGGAGGCTATATACAGGGTGTTACGGTACAGAGTCAATGTGGAGGCTATATACAGGGTATTACGGTACAGAGTCAATGTGGAGGCTATATACAGGGTGTTACGGTACAGAGTCAATGTGGAGGCTATATACAGGGTATTACAGTACAGAGTCTCTGTGGAGGCTATATACAGGGTATTACAGTACAGAGTCTCTGTGGAGGCTATATACATACGGTGTGGAGGCTATATACAGGGTATTACGGTACAGAGTCAATGTGGAGGCTATATACAGGGTATTACGGTACAGAGTCAATACAGGGTGTACCGGTACAGAGTCAATGTGGAGGCTATATACAGGGTGTTACGGTACAGAGTCAATGTGGAGGCTATATACAGGGTATTACGGTACAGAGTCAATGTGGAGGCTATATACAGGGGTACGGTACAGAGTCAATGTGGAGGCAGTACAGAGTCTCTGTATATACAGGGGTTACGGTACAGAGTCAATGTGGAGGCTACAGGGTGTTACGGTACAGAGTCAATGTGGAGGCTATATACAGGGTATTACGGTACAGAGTCAATGTGGAGGCTATATACAGGGTGTTACGATACAGAGTCAATGTGGAGGCGATATACAGGGTGTTACGGTACAGAGTCAATGTGGAGGCTATATACAGGGGGTACCAGTACAGAGTCAATGTGGAGGCTATATACAGGGTATTACGGTACAGAGTCAATGTGGAGGCTATATACAGGGGGTACCAGTACAGAGTCTCTGTGGAGGCTATATACAGGGGGTACCAGTACAGAGTCAATGTGGAGGCTATATACAGGGTATTACGGTACAGAGTCAATGTGGAGGCTCTATACAGGGGGTACTGGTACAGAGTCAATGCGGAGGCTATATACAGGGGGTACCAGTACAGAGTCTCTGTGGAGGCTATATACAGGGGGTACTGGTACAGAGTCAATGTGGAGGCTATATACAGGGGGTACCAGTACAGAGTCAATATGGAGGTTATATACAGAGTCAATGTAGAGGCTATTTACAGGTGGTACCTGTGTAGAGTTAATGTGTAGACAAGATGGAGACAGTGACTGATGACAAGATGGAGACAGTTAGTGATGACAAGATGGAGACAGTTAGTGATGACAAGATGGAGACAGTTAGTGATGACAAGATGGAGACATTTAGTGATGACAAGATGGAGACAGTTAGTGATGACAAGATGGAGACAGTTAGTGATGCCACGATGGAGACAGTTAGCGATGACAAGATGGAGACAGTTATTGATGCCACGATGGAGACAGTTATTGATGCCACGATGGAGACAGTTAATGATGACAAGATGGAGACAGTTAGTGATGACAAGATGGAGACAGTTAGTGATGACAAGATGGAGACAGTGACTGATGACAAGATGGAGACAGTTAGTGATGACAAGATGGAGACAGTTAGTGATGACAAGATGGAGACAGTTAGTGATGACAAGATGGAGACAGTGACTGATGACAAGATGGAGACAGTTATTGATGCCACGATGGAGACAGTGACTGATGACAAGATGGAGACAGTTAGTGATGACAAGATGGAGACAGTTAGTGATGACAAGATGGAGACAGTGACTGATGCCACGATGGAGACAGTTATTGATGCCACGATGGAGACAGTTAGTGATGACAAGATGGAGACATTTAGTGATGACAAGATGGAGACAGTTAGTGATGCCACGATGGAGACAGTTAGTGATGCCACGATGGAGACAGTTAGTGATGCCACGATGGAGACAGTTAGTGATGCCACGATGGAGACAGTTATTGATGCCACGATGGAGACAGTGACTGATGACAAGATGGAGACAGTTATTGATGCCACGATGGAGACAGTGACTGATGACAAGATGAAGTGAAACACCTCATGGGAGTTGAGGAAGAGATAGACATATTTAAAACCCAGGCGCTGAGTTTGTGAGTGAAATTATTTGATGTACAGCACACAGCTGGTGATGGAAGTGGCTGTAATTACTCACATCCCTACTGGGCAGAAGACACACGCACAAAACACAAAGGCATTCACGGCACGATCACACACACAAACTGGGCAGGAGACACACACACACACACACACACACACACACACACACACACACACACACACACACACACACACACACACACACACACACACACACACACACACACACACACACACACACACACACACACACACACACACACACACACACACACACACACACACACTGGGCAGGAGACACACCTCATTTCTGTCTATGTCCCTGTTCTATCTGTCCCAGACGCTCAGCTCATTCCAGACATAATGCACCAGCTCCATCAAGCAGACGCAAGCTGGAAAGAGGCATTATACACACACACACACACACACACACACACACACACACACACACACACACACACACACACACACACACACACACACACACACACACACACACACACACACACACACACACACACACACACACACACACACACACACACACGCACAGTGTTGGTCGGTGAGGTGATTGAATGCAACCAGGAGAGGACAATGAGGTGATATAGATATCGCAAATAACTGCCATCTTTAACTGATGTAGACTGAAAGAAGATGGCCGTGTGTGTGTATGCGTGTGTGTCTGCGTGTGTGTCTGCGTGTGTGTCTGCGTGTGTGTGTGTGTGTGTGTGTGTGTGTGTGTGTGTGTGTGTGTGTGTGTGTGTGTGTGTGTGTGTGTGTGTGTGTGTGTGTGTGTGTGTGTGTGCGTGTGTGTGCGTGTGTGTGCGTACGTAAGCCCGTGTGTGCTTGTGCGAGTGAGGAAATATTGTTCAATCTATGAATTAAATTACAGATAAAAGGGACATCATGGTGTGCTGTTCCGATAATAAACTGGGTGGTTCGAGCCCTGAATGCTGATTGGTTGACAGACGTAGTATATCAGACCATATACCACGGGTATGACAGGTTTTACTGCTCTAATTACATTGGTAACCAGTTTATAATTGCAATAACAAGCCTCGGGGGTTCGTGGTAGATTGTCAATATACCACGGCTAATGGCTGTTTCCAGGGACTCCGCGTTCCATCTCGCCTAAGAACAGCCCTTAGCCGTGGTATATTGGCCATATACCACACCCCCTTGGGTCATATTGCTTAAGTACGTAACAGCACTAGCCTGTTCCCTATCTTCAAGCTGTCCTTTCTCTATCATCAAGCTGTCCTTTCCCTATCATCAAGCTGTCCTTTCCCTATCATCAAGCTGTCCTTTCCCTATCATCAAGCTGTCATTTCCCTGTCATCAAGCTGTCCTTTGCCTATCATCAAGCTGTCCTTTCCCTGTCATCAAGCTGTCCTTTTCCTATCATCAAGCTGTCCTTTGCCTATCATCAAGCTGTCCTTTCCCTGTCATCAAGCTGTCCTTTTCCTATCATCAAGCTGTCCTTTGCCTATCATCAAGCTGTTTTACAGGCCTCAGATCAGATCTTAACATGTGCCCAGGCAGCTAGTACATAGAAAGCAGGAGATAAGGCAGTAAAGTAGTAAGGTATTAAGTCAGTAAGGCAGATAGTGGGGCAGGTATTAAGTCAGTAAGGCAGTAAGGCAGACAGTAAGGCAGGTATTAAGGCAGTAATGCAGTAAGGCAGACAGTAATGCAGACAGTGAGGCAGGTATTAAGTCAGTAATGCAGTAAGGCAGACAGTAAAGCAGGTATTAAGTCAGTAATGCAGTAAGGCAGACAGTAAGGCAGGTATTAAGTCAGTAAGGCAGGTATTAAGTCAGTAAGGCAGTAAGGCAGGTATTAAGTCAGTAAGGCAGTAAGGCAGGCAGTAAGGCAGGTATTAAGTCAGTAAGGCAGACAGTGAGGCAGGTATTAAGTCAGTAATGCAGTAAGGCAGAGAGTAAGGCAGGCATTAAGGCAGGCATTAAGGCAGGCAGTAAGGCAGGCATTAAGGCAGGCAGTAAGGCAGGCAGTAAGGCAGGCAGTAAGGAAGGCAGTCTGTAAGGCAGGCAGTAAGGCAGGCAGTAAGGCAGTCAGTAAGGCAGTCAGTATGGCATGTAGTAAGGCAGGCAGTCAGTCAGTAAGGCAGACATTAAGGCAGGCAGTAACACAGGCAGTAAGGGAGGCACTAAGGCAGGCATTAAGGCAGGCAGTAAGGCATGCAGTAAGGCAGGCAGTCAGGCATTAAGGAAGGCAGTAAGGAAGGCAGGCAGTAAGGCAGGCATTAAGGCAGGCAGTAAGACAGGCAGTCAGTAAGGCAGGCAGTAAGGCAGGTATTAAGTCAGTAATGTGGTAAGGCAGTCAGTAAGGCAGTCAGTACAGCATGTAGTAAGGCAGGCAGTCAGTAAGGCAGTCAGTAAGGCATGCAGTAAGGCAGACAGTAAGGCAGGCAGTAAGGAAGGCAGTAAGGCAGGCAGTAAGGAAGGCAGTAAGGAAGGTGTTAAGTCAGTAAGGCAGGCAGTAAGGAAGGTGTTAAGTCAGGCAGTAAGGAAGGCATTAAGGCAGGCATTAAGGCAGGCAGTAAGACAGGTAGTCAGTAAGGCAGGCAGTAAGGCAGTCAGTAAGGCAGTCAGTACGGCAGTCAGTAAGGCAGGCAGTACATCAGTAAGACAGGAAGTAAGTCAGTAAGGCAGGCAGTACGTCAGTAAGGCAGGCAGTAAGTCATTAAGGCATGCAGTACGGCAGTCAGTAAGGGAGGCACTAAGGCAGGCATTAAGGCAGGCAGTAACGCAGGCAGTAAGGGAGGCACTAAGGCAGGCATTAAGGCAGGCAGTAAGGCATGCAGTAAGGCAGGCAGTCAGGCATTAAGGAAGGCAGTAAGGCAGGCAGTCAGTAAGGCAGTCAGTAAGGCAGGCAGTAAGGAAGGCAGTAAGGCAGGCAGTAAGGAAGGCAGTAAGGCAGGCAGTAAGGCATGCAGTAAGGAAGGTATTAAGTCAGTAATGTGGTAAGGCAGTCAGTAAGGCAGTCAGTACAGCATGTAGTAAGGCAGGCAGTCAGTAAGGCAGTCAGTAAGGCATGCAGTAAGGCAGACAGTAAGGCAGGCAGTAAGGAAGGCAGTAAGGCATGCAGTAAGGAAGGCAGTAAGGAAGGCAGTAAAGAAGGCGGTAAGGAAGGTGTTAAGTCAGTAAGGCAGGCAGTAAGGCAGTCAGTAAGGTAGTCAGTAAGGCAGTCAGTACAGCATGTAGTAAGGCAGGCAGTCAGTAAGGCATGCAGTAAGGCAGACAGTAAGGCAGGCAGTAATGAAGGTGTTAAGGCAGGCATTAAGGCAGGCAGTAAGGAAGGTGTTAAGTCAGGCAGTAAGGAAGGCATTAAGGCAGGCATTAAGGCAGGCAGTAAGACAGGTAGTCAGTAAGGCAGGCAGTAAGGCAGTCAGTAAGGCAGTCAGTACGGCAGTCAGTAAGGCAGGCAGTACATCAGTAAGACAGGAAGTAAGTCAGTAAGGCAGGCAGTACGTCAGTAAGGCAGGCCGTAAGTCATTAAGGCATGCAGTACGGCAGTCAGTTAGGCTGTAAAGCAGTCTTCCTCTCATTACCCAAGACTACTATAGCAGGACACACAGTAAGGCAGGCATTAAGGCAGGCATTAAGGCAGGCAGTAAGGCAGGCATTAAGGCAGGCATTAAGGCAGGCAGTAAGGCAGAAATGCAGAGAGTGAAAACATACAGGAAGCTAGCTCTCCAGGTACAGGGTTGGAGAGCCCTGGTATAAAGTGACGTGGGAGGTTCCCTGGTCAAAAGTATTGCACTATAAACGGAATAGGATGTTGTGTGTGAATCAATGCGTTGGTCGAGGCACTGTTATTGGTCGAGGCACTGTCATACACCTCTCCTCCTCCTCTCCACTCCTCCATCCGACCATCCGTCAGCCAGCCGGCCGGCCCATCTCATCAAGCGGTTTATTCAGCCAGGACAAACAACAGCTACTTCCACAGTAGCCCCCCCCCAGCCCCTCTTGATCTGCATTGTGAGGGAGAGCGATGGCATTAAAACGAGGACAGGACAGGAGGTAAATATGAGTAGAAGAAGCTCTGAATGGGGAGATATTAGCATCATCTGCATAATACCAGGCAGGGTCAGAAAACAATGTGTCCTTCTCACCTACAACATGGTAAAAAGCAATTATAGAGGAAGCTTGGGCTAGAGCTGGCTTTTACTCACGCTAGTTGCATTAGCCAATGATACTTGCTTAAAGGGCAGAAGGCACTCTGGTAAGCATTACTCAGCCATTAATAATACATTGGTACGTGGCCTGACAAATAGCCCTGTGTTTTGTATTTGTTTTTCAGGTAAAATGTTGCAGAAAAACACCACCACTGAATATTTGATAAGGTTTTACTCTGGTTACCATGAAAGACTGACACCTAAGGTACGCTCCACTGTTTTTCGTGTATATATAACCTCTTTAAGCTGTCATTGATCTCAAAGGGAAGACATGGGGAGTCTCTCTTTACAAGGTAAAAGGCGCCTGGATAGGGGTTCTAAAACGAGACACCAGTGTAACTTTTCCAGTTCAAAAAGGTTCCCTGAGTAAGGCAGTTAGTAAGGCAGTTAGTAAGGCAGTTAGTAAGGCAGTAAGGAGGCGGTTAGTAAGGCAGTTAGTAAGGCAGTTAGTAAAGCAGTTAGTAAGGCAGTTAGTAAGGCAGTAAGGAGGCAGTTATTAAGGCAGTTAGTAAGGCAGTTAGTAAGGCAGTTAGTAAGGCAGTTAGTAAAGCAGTTAGTAAGGCAGTTAGTAAGGCCGTTAGTAAGGCAGTTAGTAAGGCAGTTAGTAAAGCAGTTAGTAAGGCAGTTAGTAAGGCAGTAAGGAGGCAGTTATTAAGGCAGTTATTAAGGCAGTTAGTAAGGCAGTTAGTAAGGCAGTAAGGAGGCAGTTAGTAAAGCAGTTAGTAAGGCAGTTAGTAAGGCCGTTAGTAAGGCAGTTAGTAAGGCCGTTAGTAAGGCAGTTAGTAAAGCAGTTAGTAAGGCAGTTAGTAAGACAGTAAGGAGGCAGTTAGTAAGGCAGTTAGTAATGCAGTTAGTAAGGCAGTTAGTAAGGCAGTTAGTAAGGCAGTTAGTAAAGCAGTTAGTAAGGCCGCTAGTAAGGCCGTTAGTAAGGCCGTTAGTAAGGCAGTTAGTAAGGCAGATAGGAAGGCAGTTAGGAAGGCAGTTAGGAAGGCAGTTAGTAAGGCAGTAAGGGGGGAAGTTAGTAAGGCAGTTAGTAAAGCAGTTAGTAAGGCAGTTAGTAAGGCAGTTAGTAAGGCAGTAAGGAGGCAGTTATTAAGGCAGTTAGTAAGGCAGTTAGTAAGGCAGTAAGGAGGCGGTTATTAAGGCAGTTATTAAGGCAGTTAGTAAGGCAGTTAGTAGGGCAGTTAGTAAAGCAGTTAGTAAGGCAGTTAGTAAGGCCATTAGTAAGGCAGTTAGTAAGGCAGTTAGTAAGGCAGTAAGGAGGAAGTTATTAAGGCAGTTATTAAGGCAGTTAGTAAGGCAGTTAGTAGGGCAGTTAGTAAAGCAGTTAGTAAGGCAGTTAGTAAGGCCATTAGTAAGGCAGTTAGTAAGGCAGTTAGTAAGGCAGTAAGGAGGAAGTTATTAAGGCAGTTAGTAAGGCAGTTAGTAAGGCAGTTAGTAAGGCCGTTAGTAAGGCCGTTAAGTAAGGCAGTTATTAAGGCAGTTAGTAATGCAGTTAGTGAGGCAGTTAGTAAAGCAGTTAGTAAGGCAGTTAATAAGGCAGTTAGTAAGGCAGTTAGTAAGGCAAGGAGGCAAGGAGTAAAGAGGTAGGACAGGCAGTAAGGAGGGAAGGCAGGCAGTAAGGAGATAAGGCATGCAGTATGTCGGTAGGGCAAGCAGTAAGGAGATAAGGCAGGCAGTAAGGAGGTAGGGCAGGCAGTATGTCAGTAAGGCAGGCAGTATGTCGGTGGGTCAGGCAATAAGGATGTAGGGCAGGCAGTAAGGAGGTAGGGCAGGCAGTAAGGAGGTAGGGCAGGCAGTAAGGAGATAAAGCAGGCAGTATGTCGGTAGGGCAGGCAGTAAGGCGGTATGTCAGGCAGTATGTCAGTAGGGCAGGCAGTAAGGAGATAAGGCAGGCAGTATGTCGGCAGGGCAGGCAGTACGGAGGTAAGGCAGGCAGTATGTCAGTAGGGCAGGCAGTAAGGAGATAAGGCAGGCAGTATGTCGGCAGGGCAGGCGGTAGGGAACCCCCTGAGAGGGTATCAGAGGAACCCTCCTGAGAGGGTATCAGAGGAACCCCCCTGAAAGGGTATCAGAGGAACCCCCCTGAAAGGGTATCAGAGGAACCCCCCTGAGAGGGTATCAGAGGAACCCCCCTGAAAGGGTATCAGAGGAACCCCCCTGAAAGGGTATCAGAGGAACCCCCCTGAAAGGGTATCAGAGGAACCCCCCTGAGAGGGTATCAGAGGAGCCCCCTGAAAAGTATCACAGGAACCCCCCTGAAAGGGTATCAGAGGAACCCCCCTGAAAGGGTATCAGAGGAACCCCCCTGAAAGGGTATCAGAGGAACCCCCCTGAGAGGGTATCAGAGGAACCCCCCTGAAAGGGTACCAGAGGAACCCCCCTGAAAGGGTATCAGAGGAACCCCCCTGAGAGGGTATCAGAGGAGCCCCCTGAAAGAGTATCACAGGAACCCATGTGCAAAGGTTCAAACCAGAACCTTTTTGTGATGGGAGTGGTTCAATATTGAATTTTTGTAAATAATATATTGTAGAGGAGACAGCCTATCATAAGATTTGAGGCGTGGCTTTCACATCGTTATTTTTGGCCACCCGTTAGAGTTAATGTCATTCCTGTTCATCATATTAAGTTTTTACACTGCAAATACAAAAACAAATCTTACTTATGTTACTTATTCTAATATAATACTAATAATATTAACACTGCTGATTACATGGTACATTACAGGGTAATAAAGTGGTAACTATTCCGCTTTGGGATTTTCATAGGCTCTCGAGGAATTCAGACACCTCTGTAAGCCTCATTGAAGCAACAAACTACAAATATGATCCCTACCAGTCCTAAAACCCCAGCTAAAATCGTCTGTTCATTTACCTGCGTGTCACTTATATTTAGCCTCACAATTATGTGTTTTACCATTTATATTTTTCAGGACAACCAGGACTATGAGTAGAACACAAAACAATTGGACATAAATGGGTTTTATTGGAAAATATCAATAAAAAATGTTTGCAAAAGAAAAAAACCTGATAAACATGAATTTATGTGGATTATGTAAGTGCAGAACTTGTTTTCTCACTGGGAAATGAATTTCCAAGTACCCAGTGACAACTGTGTTTGTGACAGGAACTATGTGAATGTATTACAATAGTAGAGACAATATGTCCTCGGTTTTTCTAACATTTATGACAGTAAATTTCAATTTGCAATTTAAAATAAATTACTGCTTTTCTTGTCTTTTGAGCTTCTAGTCATAAAATCTATGCAGCCTACTCAATCACTATTTATAGCTACTGATTACAGGCCTCCTGGGCCGTACACAGCGTTCCTCAATGAGGTCCCTGAATTCCTAGCGGACCTTTTAGACATGGCAGATAATATTCACATGTTTAGTGATTTTAATATTAATCTGGAAAAAGTCCAAAAGGATTTTAAAGATATCATCAACTGAGTGAGTTTTGTCCAACATGTCTCCGGACCTACTCATTCCCACAGACATACCCTGGATCTAGTATTTGTCCCGTGGAATAAATATTGTGGATCTAAAGTTTTTTTTCCTCATAATCCTGGACCATTTTAATAAATTTGCAATCAAAAGTTGTGCTATAAATTCTCAGACGACCCAAAGATTCCTAGATGCCCTTCCAGACTCCCTCCGCCTACCCAAGGACGTCAGAGTACAAAAATCAGTTAACCACCTAACTGAGGAACTAAATTTAAACTTGCACAATACCCTAGATGTGGTCGCACTCCTAAAAACTAAAAACATTTGTCACAAGAAATGTGCTTCCTGGTATACAGGAAATACCCGAGCCCTGAAGAAGCTTCCAGGGAATTGGAACAGAAATGTGCTTCCTGGTATACAGGAAATACCTGAGCCCTGAAGAAGCTTCCAGGGAATTGGAACAGAAATGTGCTTCCTGGTATACAGGAAATACCTGAGCCCTGAAGAAGCTTCCAGGGAATTGGAACAGAAATGTGCTTCCTGGTATACAGGAAATACCCGAGCCCTGAAGAAGCTTCCAGGGAATTGGAACAGAAATGTGCTTCCTGGTATACAGGAAATACCCAAGCCCTGAAGAAGCTTCCAGGGAATTGGAACAGAAATGTGCTTCCTGGTATACAGGAAATACCCAAGCCCTGAAGAAGCTTCCAGGGAATGGGAACAGAAATGACGTCATCAATCACGACATTCTTCTGGAGAGATTAGAAACCCTAATTAGGACAAGTTCTGGCCTGGTTTAGATCTTATCTGTCATAAAAACATCTGTTTGTCTCTGTGGATGGTTTGTCCTCTGTAACCTTTTGCGTTCCTCAAGGTTCCTTTTTAGGACCAGTATTGTTTTGACTATATATTCTACCTCTTGGTGATGTCATTTGGAAACACAATGTCAACTTTCACTGCTATGCGGACAACACACAGCTGGACATTTTGATGAAACAGAGATGCTAGTTCTAGGTCCCAAGAAACAAAGATATCTGATGTTGGATTTGACAATGAAACTTAATCTTGGATCTGACAGTCATCTCAAATAAAAGAGTGAAGGACCTTGGTGTTTCTCTGGACCCTGATCTCTCTTTTGACAAACATATCAAGAATATTTATTTTCGTAACATAGCAAAAATATCAAACTTTATATCCAAGAATGATGTGGAAAAGCTTATCCATGATTTTGTCACATCTAGATTAGACTATTGCAATGTTTTACTCTGGCTACCCAGATAAAAAACTAAATAAACTTCAGTTAGTGCTCAACATGGCTCCTAGAACCAAAGAATGTGATCGTATCACTCCAGTGTTAGCCTCTCTACACTGGCTTTCTGTTAAGGCTACGGCTGATTTCAAGGTTTACTGCTATCCTATAAAGCATTACATGGGCTTGCTCCTACCTATCTCTCTGATTTGGTCCTGCCGTACATACCTACACGTACGCTACGGTCACAAGAGGCAGGCCTCCTAATTGTCCCTAGAATTTCCAAGCAAACAGCTGGAGGCAGGGCTTTCTCCTATAGAGCTCCATTTTTATGAAACGGTCTGCCTACCCATGTCAGAGACGCAAACTCGGTCTCAACCTTTAAGTCTTTATTGAAGTCTAATCTCTTCAGTAGGTCGTATGATTGATTGTAGTTTGGCCCAAGAGTGTGAACGTGAACGGAAAGGCACTGGAGCAACGAACCGCCCTTGCTGTCTGCCTGGCCGGCTCTACTCTCTCCACTGGGATTCTCGGCATCTAACACTATTACAGCGGCTGAGTCACTGGCTTACTAGTGCACTTCCATGTAGTCCCTAGTACAGGTTCAACACTTCAGTGGGTTGAGTAACAGATGTGATCTTTCTGTCCGGGTTTTGCGACACTTCGGACTTGTGTGGTGGAGGAAAACTTAGTGGGTGAAACTGAGCTTTGTCTCAGGGTAGTACGTTGGTGGTATGTTGATATCCCTCTAGTGGTGTGGGGGCTGTGCTTTGGCAAAGTGGGTGGGGTTGTATCCTGCCTGGTTGTTCCTGTCTGGTGGTATTGAAGGACTGTACCAAAGTGTCTCCCGACCCACCCAGTCTCAGTCTCCAGTCTCTAGTATCTATGCTGCAATAGTTTATGTGCCGGGGGGATAGGGTCAGTCTGTTATATCTGTTGTAATTCTCCTGTTGTATCTGTTGTCTTGTGTGAATTAATTAATTAATTATCTCTCTCTCCCTCCACTCCCAGAGGACCTGAGCCCAAGGACCATGCCTCAGGAATATCTGTCCTGATGACTCCTGGCTGTCCCCAGTCCACCTGGTCATGCTGCTGCTCCAGTTTCAACTGTTCTACCTGCGGCTATGGAACTCTGACCTGTTCACCGGACATTCTACCTGTCCCGGACCTGCTGTTTTCGACTCTCTCTGTCTACCGCACCTGCTGTCTCGACCTCTGTGGTAGGCCTGATAACCGAGGAGGTCAGAGACCTGACCGGGTGGTGTCAGAATAACAACCTCTCCCTCAACGTAACCAAGACTAAGGAGTGGAATACAGGAAAAGGAGGACCGAGCAAGCCCCCATTCTCATCGACAGGGCTGTAGTGGAGCAGATTGAGAGCTTCAAGTTCCTTGGTGTCCACATCAACAACAAACTAGAATGGTCCAAACACACCAAGACAGTCGTGAAGAGGACACGACAAAGCCTATTCCCCCTCAGGAAACTAAAACGATTTGGGGTGGGCCCTGAGATCCTGAAAAGGTTCTACAGCTGCAAAATAGAGAGCATTGGTTGCATCACTGCCTATTACGGCAATTGCACGGCCTCTGACCACAAGGCACTACAGAGGGTAGTGCGTACGGCCAAGTACATCACTGGGGCTAAGCTTCCTGCCATCCTGGACGTCTATACCCGGACTATTTGCATTGTGTACCCCCTCCAAACCCCTCTTTTTATGCTGCTGCTACTCTCTGTTTATCTTATATGCATTGTCACTTTAACTATACATTCATGTACATACTACCTCATTTGGCCCGACCAACCAGTGCTCCCGCACACTGGCTAACCTGGCTATCTGCATTGTGTCCCACCCACCACCCGCCAACACCTCTTTTACGCTACTGCTACTCTCTGTTCATTATATATGCATAGTCACTTTAACCATATCTACATGTACACACTACCTCAATCAGCCCGACTAACTTGTGTCTGTATAGAGCCTCTCTACTGTATATAGCCTCTCTACTGTATATAGCCTCTCTACTGTATATAGCCTCTCTACTGTATATAGCCTCTCTACTGTATATAGCCTCTACTGTATATAGCCTCTCTACTGTATATAGCCTCTCTACTGTATATAACCTCTCTACTGTATATAGCCTCTCTACTGTATAAAGCCTCTCTACTGTATATAGCCTGTCTTTTTACTGTTGTTTTATTTCTTTACTTACCTATTGTTCACCTGATTAGAGCCTGTAATTAAGCACTTCACTATAAGGTCTACACCTGTTTTATTCAGCACACAGGAGTTTTTCCTAGCCACCGTGCTTCTACATCTGCATTGCTTGCTGTTTGGGGTTTTAGGCTGGGTTTCTGTAGAGCACTTTGTGACATTTGACTGGAAATAGAATGTTTTGAACTGTTAATAGAATGTTTTCATCCATGTGTAACTCTGTGTTGTTGTATGTGTCAAATTGCTATGCTTTATCTTGGCCAGGTGCGCAGTTGACATAAAAATAAAATAAATAACAAATCTGGAAATTGAATGGGTGGAACTGGAAATAGAATGTTTTCCTCTGGAAATAGAATGGATAGAACTGGAAATAGAATGGATGGAACTGGAAATAGAATGGATGGAACTGGAAATAGAATGGATGGAACTGGAAATAGAATGTTTTCATCTGGAAATAGAATGTTTTCATCTGGAAATAGAATGGATGGAACTGGAAATAGAATGGATGGAACTGGAAATAGAATGGATGGAACTGGAAATAGAATGGATGGAACTGGAAATAGAATGGATGGAACTGGAAATAGAATGGATGGAACTGGAAATAGAATGGATGGAACTGGAAATAGAATGGATGGAACTGGAAATAGAATGGATGGAACTGGAAATAGAATGTTTTTATCTGGAAATAGAATGGATGGAACTGGAAATAGAATGGGTGGAACTGGAATGGTTTCATCTGGAAATAGAATGGATGGAACTGGAAATAGAATGGATGGAACTGGAAATAGAATGGATGGAACTGGAAATAGAATGGGTGGAACTGGAAATAGAATGTTTTCATCTGGAAATAGAATGGATGGAACTGGAAATAGAATGGATGGAACAGGAAATAGAATGGGTGGAACTGGAAATACAATGGATGGAACTGGAAATAGAATGGATGGAACTGGAAATAGAATGTTTTCATCTGGAAATAGAATGGGTGGAACTGGAAATAGAATGTTTTCATCTGGAAATAGAATGGGTGGAACTGGAAATAGAATGGATGGAACCGGAAATAGAATGGATGGAACAGGAAATATAATGGATGGAACAGGAAATAGAATGGATGGAACTGGAAATAGAATGGGTGGAACTGGAAAAGGAAATGGAATGACATTTGTGTCATTATATTCTATTAGTGAAATATCCAACAATACCTGTGGCCCATTCAGTCTGTATGATTGCCATTACATCAGACATATCATACTGTACATGGGACGGTCAGTCGATACAGAAGACTGATTAGCCTGGTATGTGTTGTGTTAGAGAGGCAGCATGAGAGGTGTTCTATGATATAATGGTCTCCAGTGACCTTTCAAAAGGAGGAGAGGAGTGACATATCGTCAACCATGTGACAAATGATGGAGTTCCTGAAAATGGAATGGCTGGTGGATTTGTGTCTGTAAAACATTAGTGCCTAATCCTCCAGTACATGTCATTCCACTACCTTAGTGGTCTAATTATCCAGTACATGTCATTCCACTACTTTAGTGGCCTAATCCTCCAGTACATGTCATTCCACTACTTTAGTGGCCTAATCCTCCAGTACATGTCATTCCACTACCTTAGTGGCCTAATCTTCCAGTACATGTCATTCCACTACTTTAGTGGCCTAATCCTCCAGTACATGTCATTCCACTACTTTAGTGGCCTAATCCTCCAGTACATGTCATTCCACTACCTTAGTGGCCTAATCCTCCAGGCCTTCAGTGATACAGGACAAAGGTCCGCTGTGCCTGAACACCAGGTCTGGGTTTTAATAATGTATTTTCAAGCATTCAGTATTTCTTTTTTGTTTTGTGTATTTGACTACTTTTATTTGAGTATTTGAATGGTTATTTGTAAAAAATAAAAAATAAAAATGTCATGCCGAATTTTACTTGACAGTATATTCAAATAAATATTTCAAATACTATTTTCAAATACCTGGGTTAAATGCTTGGTAATGTATTCCGAGTCAGTGTATTTGAGTATTAAAAATACTTTCCAAATGTATTTCTGAAAATGTTAAAATATTCAACTCCTTGTCTTTTCAAATAAAATCTATCTGAATACTTACTGTGGATGTCACTGAGATATTTTCAATAGTTTCTGAGTAACACAGGACAGAAAACTTCAGACAGTATATAACATACACACGTAAAGTACTTCATATTGTTATAGTACTGCTGTCACGGCTGTTGAATGAGGAGTACCAAGGTGCAGCGTGGTGAGCGTACATTTTCTTCATTTTAATAAAAATGACGACAAACAAAACACTAAACACCACAAAAACAAACCGTAACGCTCAAAAGCAAAGTGCTCTAAACAGAGTCAACCTCCCACAAACACAGGTGGGGAAAAGGGTACATAAGTATGGTTTCCAATCAGAGACAACGATAGACAGCTGCCTCTGATTGAGAACCACACCCGGCCAAACAAAAAGAAATAGAAAACATAGAACACAAAACATAGAATGCCCACCCCAACTCACGCCCTGACCAAACCAAAACAGAGACATGAAAAGGATCTCTAAGGTCAGGGTGTGACAACTGCAGTACCTCAGAGCCCTATTAGCTACATACAGTACAACAGGAAACAGGTCTTAATATGTCCAATAACATATACAGTATAACATCCACCTCATGGGTATTTATACAGTAATTTCACAGGTATTTATACAGTAATATCACAGGTATTAATACAGTAATATCACAGGTATTTATACAGTAATATCACAGGTATTTATACAGTAATGTCACAGGTATTTATACAGTAATATCACAGGTATTTATACAGTAATATCCTGGTATTTATACAGCAATATCCTGTATTTATACAGTAATATCACATGTATTTATACAGTAATATCACAGGTATTAATACAGTAAAATAGGTTAGCAGATAAGCTTTGGGACTACAATCTAGTCCATGGGCCAGCAGGCCAAATGTCACAGATTTGCCCACTTTAGGGTGGCAAAGTCTAACGATGATTTTAATTAAGGCCCATGTCTGTGGGTAATGTGTTTTTGTAATAGCCGCGTATCCGAAGTAGTGCTGCTTTGCACACTTTGCAAAAGTAGGTGGACACGCCTTCAAATTAGTGGATTCGGCTGTTTCAGCCACACCCGTTGCTGACAGGTGTATAAAATCTAGCACACAGCCATGCAATCTCCACAGACAAATATTGGCTGTAGAATGGCCTTACTGAAGAGCACAGTGACTTTTCAATGTGTCACCGTCATAGGATGCCACCTTTCCAACAACTACGTTCATCAAATTTCTGCCCTGCTAGAGCTGCCCCCTGTCCCACTGTAAGTGGTGTTATTGTGGAGTGGAAACATCAAGGAGCAACAACGGTTCAGCTATGAAGTGGTAGGCCACACAAGCTCACAGAACGTGACCGCCGAGTGCTGAAGAGCATAGCAAAAAAACAATCATCTGTCCTCGGTTGCAACCCTCACTACCGAGTTCCAAACTGCCTCTGGAAGCAACGTCAGCACAATAACTGTTAGTCGGGAGCTTCAGGATTTCCATGGCTGAGCAGCCGCACACAATATCACCATGAACAATGCCAAGCGTCAGCTGGATAGGTGTAAAGATCACCCCCATTGGATTCTGGAGTATTAGAAACGCGTTCTCTGGAGAGATGTAAAGCTCGCTGCCATTGGACTCTGGAGAAGTGGTAACGCGTTCTCTGGAGAGATGAATCACGCTTCACTATCTGACAGTCTGATGGACAAATCTGGGTTTGGCGGATGTCAGGACAACACTACCGCCCCAATTCATAGTGCCAAATGTACAGTTTGGTGGAGGAGGAATAATGGTCTGGGGTTGTTTTACATGGTTAGGACCCTTTGCTCCAGTGAAGGGAAATCTTAACGTTATCTTAACGTAAATGACATTATAGAGGATTCTATACTTCCAACTTTGTGGCAACAGTTTTGGGAAGAACCTTTCTTGTTTCAGCGTGACAATGCCCCCGTGCACAAAGCGAGGTCCATACAGAAACGGTTTGTCGTGATCATTGTGGAAGAACTTGACTGGCCTGGACAGAGCCCTGAACTCAACCCCATAGGACACCTTTGGGATGAATTGGAATGCCAACTGCGAGCCAGGCCTAATCTCACAACATCAGTGTTCGACCTCACTAATGCTCTTCTGGCTGATCGACCTCACTAATGCTCTTCTGGCTGATCGACCTCACTAATGCTCTTCTGGCTGATCGACCTCACTAATGCTCTTCTGGCTGTTCGACCTCACTAATGCTCTTCTGGCTGATTGACCGCACTAATGCTCTTCTGGCTGATCGACCTCACTAATGCTCTTCTGGCTGATCGACCTCACTAATGCTCTTCTGGCTGATCGACCGCACTAATGCTCTTCTGGCTGATTGACCTCACTAATGCTCTTCTGGCTGATCGACCTCACTAATGCTCTTCTGGCTGATTGACCTCACTAATGCTCTTCTGGCTGATCGACCTCACTAATGCTCTTCTGGCTGATCGACCTCACTAATGCTCTTCTGGCTGATCGACCTCACTAATGCTCTTCTGGCTGATCGACCTCACTAATGCTCTTCTGGCTGATCGACCTCACTAATGCTCTTCTGGCTGATCGACCTCACTAATGCTCTTCTGGCTGATCAACCTCACTAATGCTCTTCTGGCTGATCGACCGCACTAATGCTCTTCTGGCTGATCGACCTCACTAATGCTCTTCTGGCTGATCGACCTCACTAATGCTCTTCTGGCTGATCGACCTCACTAATGCTCTTCTGGCTGAATGGAAGCACATCCCTGCAGCATCGTTCCAACATCTAGTGGGAAGCTTTCCCACAGAGTGGAGACTGTTATAGCAGCAATGTTCCAACATCTAGTGGAAAGCCTTCCCAGAAGAGTGGAGACTGTTATAGCAGCAATGTTCCAACATCTAGTGGAAAGCCTTCACAGAAGAGTGGAGGCTTTTATAGCAGCAATGTTCCAACATCTAGTGGAAAGCCTTCCCAGGAGAGTGGAGGCTTTTATAGCAGCAAAGGGGGGGGGACCAACTCCATAATTAATGCCCATGTTCGACGAGCAGGTGTCCACATTGTTTTAGTCACGTAGTGTATGATATGACTCATATGCTGTTGATGTTGTATTATCAGGGATAAAATTAAAAATTAAATTAAAGCCATTTGATATGTTATTAACTTCATAATTAATGAACATTCATAATGTTAATGTGTGAAACAATTGGAATGGTAATGATATCTCTATGCGGCAGATGTTGCAGGTCGTAGGTTAAACATATAGAGAGAAAAAGAGAGAGAAAAAGAGAGAGAAAGAGAGAAAAAGAGAGAAAAAGAGAGAGAAAAATATATTGCAGGTTATATGAATGTACAGGGTTGTGTTCTGTTATCACAGGATACCGTGGATGTTAACTGCACCATATGTCTCAGAGAACAAGAAGACCCATAGGGAAAGTGTTTTAGTACAGTCATCATAGATTTAGTCTATAATCAGTCCCAGCAGTCTATTTCAAGGATTGCCATAAATCATTTCAATGTGGAGGACCTGGCCATAACTGATTTTTAAGACCAATAATAGCTTAAAATATGTTACAGGACATAACAAAATAATGGTGCAAGTAAGTCAGTTATACAGTGGAAACTATTCAGACCATCAACCAATAAATCAAATGTATTTATAAAGTCCCTCTTACATCAGCTGATATCACAAAGTGCTGTACAGAAACCCAGACCTAAAACCCCAAACAGCAAACAATGCAGGTGTAGAAGCACGGTGGCTAGGAAAAACTCCCTGGAAAGGCCAGAACCTAGGAATAAATCTAAAGAGGAACCAGGCTATGTGGGGTGGCCAGTCCTCTTCTGGCTGTGCCGGGTGGAGATTATAACAGAACATGGCCAAGATGTTCAAATGTTCATAAATGACCAGCAGGGTCAAATAATACTAATCACAGTGGTTGTAGAGGGTGCAACAGGTCAGCACCTCAGAAGTAAATGTCAGTTTGCTTTTCATAGCCGATCATTCAGAGTATCTCTACCGCTCCTGCTGTCTCTAGTGAGTTGAAAACTGCAGGTCTGGGACAGGTAGCACGTCCGGTGAACAGGTCAGAGTTTCATAGCCACAGGCAGAACAGATGAAACTGGAGCAGCAGCACGACCAGGTGGACTGGGGACAGCAATTAGTTATCAGGCCAGGTAGTCCTGGGGCACGGTCCTAGGGCTCAGGTCCTCCGAGAGAGAGAGAGAGAGAGAGAGAAAGGAGAAGAGAGAGAGAAAAGAGAAGAGAGAGAGGAAGAGAGAGAAGAGAGAAGAGAGAGAAGAGAGAGAAGAGAGAGAAGAGAGAGGAAGAGAGAGAGAGAGAAGAGAGAGAGAGAAAAGAGAGAGGAAGAGAGAGAGAGAGAGAGAGAGAGAGAGAGAGGAAGAGAGAGAGAGAGAGAGAGAGAGAGAAGAGAGAGAAGAGAGAGAGAGAGAGAGAGAGAGAGAGAGAGAGAGAGAGAGAGAGAGAGAAGAGAGAGAGAGAGAGAGAGAGAGAGAGAGAGAGAGAGAGAGAGAAGAGAGAGAGAGAGAGAGAGAGAGAGAGAGAGAGAGAGAGAGAGAGAGAGAGAGAGAGAGAGAAAAGACAATAGAGAAAGAGAGAGAGAGAGAGAAAAGAGAAGAGAGAGAGAGAGAGAAAAGAGAAGAGAGAGAAAAAGAGAGAGAATAAGAGAGAGCATACTTAAATCACACAGGACACCGGATAAGACAGTAGAAATACTCCACATATAACAAAATGACCCTAGCCCCCCCCCGAGACAAACTATTGCGGCATAAACACTGGAGACTGAGACAGAAGGGGTCGGGAGAGACTGTGGCCCCGGACAGGGCCAAACAGGCAGGATATAACCCCACCCCCTTTTCCAAAGCACAGCCTCAACACCACTAGAGGGATATCTTCAACCACCAACTTACCATCCCGAGTATAGACCACAAAGAACTCCCCCACAGCACGAACCCAAGGGGGTGCACCAACCCGGCCAGGGAGATCACGTCAGTGACTCAACCCACTGAAGGGACGCACCTGTCGTGTCTTTACCATTAAACTGAAGACGTATAGTTTTTATCAAAGATTCTCTGTAATTAGTATTACGTGATTAAACAGATTAATCATGTAACTGTAATTAACTAGGAAGTCGGGGCACTAAGGAAAATATTCAGATTACAAAGTTATAATTTCCTAATATAACCTTTCGAATATTTTCATATCTGATCAATAGTCTTCTGATTAATTAATTATTTACTTTAGCTCACGTTAGTCTCATTCCAAACGTCGTAAATTGTTGGTTATCTGCACGAACCCAGTCTTCACTATGAGTCATCCATACATGGATACTGTCTTAAATATTTTATTTGTTAATGAACTAAACAATCACAGAAGTGCACACAAACAAACAAACAAACAATGTAAATATGGTTACATGAAATGATAGGAGAATGCGCCCTAGTGGGCTAAACCGGCATGGAGGCTTGTTAGACAAAAGGGGAAGTGGGGGTCGACTAAGAAGTCACTACAGAGTTAGTGGTCCTTCTGTAGCTCAGTTGGTAGAGCATGGCGCTTGTAACGCCAGGGTAGTGGGTTCGATCCCCGCGACCACCCATACGTAGAATGTATGCACACATGACTGTAAGTCGCTTTGGATAAAAGCGTCTGCTAAATGGCATATATTATTATTATTATTATATTATTAATAATTATAACAATTGAAATGCTAATCCTTTGCACATGAACGCTCACTCATTCGGGAACAATTGCAATCAATATTTATATTTACACTCAGTGTGTCGTCTTGATCGCTGGTGAAAAGTTAGTTTCTTTTGTAGAATTGTCCGTCTCTCTCTCTCTGTCGTGGTTAGAAGGGATAGTTCAGAGCGACGTTCATTCATGTTGTTGTAGAATGTATGTTTCGGTGGTTGTCGTTTTTCAATGATACCGAATTCCGAGCTGCAGACTAGTAATTCATATCAAAGACTTGTTCTTATTCTGTCGTTATCGATAGTCTAGGAGGTTAACCACAAGGTAAGGTTAAAAGATTCAGCAATGGTCTGCAACCTTTGTCGTCCCGTGATGGAGAGAAACATGGTCTACCTAAGAAATTCTCAAAGTTGTGTTTTATTCGGAATTGCAGAAAAGGGGCTGTCCCAGGATGCCTGACCCTAACTGGGCTCAGGGGCAGACCTCTGATTTAGTTAAACTCAAAAGGGAATTGAGTTTTCTTCATTAAACAGTCCAAAATCACATTACACAATTTTGCAAACAGTATCATACTCATTCATCTTATACAACAATTAGATGTAAACCTCATATCTGAGGCTATTGTATAAACATTGTTATGGTAATGTCTCCCATGAGCCTCACAAAAATGTACCAAGCGGACCAGTTCGTAGCTAGATTCTTCACCGATCTTTTATATCTTCTCCGGAACATAAATGTTGGTCAGACCTCAAGTTCTGTGAGGTGGAAGAAATTCCTTTGTTCTCTATGAAAATTCACAGTGTCGTTATACTGTGTGGCCATGAGGCAGGGTCTTCCCTAGGAATTTACGACCTCTCTGACCACAGCAGCCTAGTTGAAGGAGGCAAGGGGGAGGCAAGGAGAGGCGAATGGGGCTTGCTGTACCCAAAGAGGGCAACGTCATGACACACCCCTCCTAGAGACGGCATGGAAGAGCACCAGTACGCCAGTGACTCAACCCCTGTAATAGGGTTAGAGACAGAGAATCCCAGAGGAGAGAAGGGAACCGGCCAGGCAGAGACAGCAAGGGCAGTTTGTTGCTTCAGTACCTTTCCATTCTCCTTCACACTTCTGGGCCAGACTACACTCAATCATATGACCCACTGACGAGATGATTCTTCAGTAAAGACTTAAAGGTTGAGACCGGGTTTGCATCTCTTACATGGGTAGGCAGACAGTTCCATAAAAATGGAGCTCTATAGGAGAAAGCCCTGCCTCCAGCTGTTTGCTCAGAAATTCTAGGGACAATAAGGAGGCCTGCCTCCTGTGACCGTAACGTACATGTAGGTATGTACGGCAGGACCAAATCAGAGAGATGGGTAGGAGCAAGCCCATGTAATGCTTTGTAGGTTAGCAGTAAAACCTTGAAATCAGCCCTTGCCTTGACAGGAAGCCAGTGTAGAGAGGCTAGCACTGGAGTAATATGATCAAATGTTACATAACATTTTTGGGGTTCTAGTCAGGATTCTAGCAGCCGTGTTTAGAACTAACTGAAGTTTATTTAGTGCTTTATCCGGGTAGCTGGAAAGTAAAGCATTGCAGTAATCTAACCTATAAGTGACCAAAGCATGGATACATTTTTCTGTAATATTTTTGGACAGAAAGTTTCTGATTTTGTCCTCCCCCTTTGGGGATGCTCGGGGGATATGGTCACTATTGTAACCAGGAGATGAGGCCTCATTTATCACAGTAAATTCATCAGTTTTAAGCCATGTTTCAGTCAGGCCAATCACATCAAGATTATGATCAGTGATTAGTTCATTGACTATAACTGCCTTGGTAATGAGGGATCTAACATTAAGTCGCCCTATTTTGAGATGTGAAGTATCACAATCTCTTTCAATAATGACAGGAATGGAGGAGGTCTTTATTCTAGTTTAGTTTTGCCCAACCTAGGTCGAGGCACAGACACGGTCTCAATGGGGATAGCTAAGCTGACTACACTGACTGTGCTAGTGGCAGACTCCACTATGCTGGCAGGCTGGCTAACAGCCTGCTGCCTGGCCTGCACCCTATTTCATTGGGGAGCTAGGGGAGTTAGAGCCCTGTCTATGTTGGTAGATAAGATGAGAGCACCCCTCCAGCTAGGATGGAGTCTGTCACTCCTCAACAGGCCAGGCTTGGTCCTGTTTGTGGATGAGTCCCAGAAAGAGGGACAATTATCTACAAATTCTATCTTTTGGCAGGGACAGAAAACAGTTTTCAACCAGCGATTGAGTTGTGAGACTCTGCTGTAGAGCTCATCACTCCCCATAACATGGATAACAATATTGTAACGGCGTTCGGTAAATACTGGCTGGCTGGCGGAACTGGAAGAGACTGGTTGTCGGGCAGATCTGGAAGAGACTGGTTGTCTGGCAGATCTGCAAGAGACTGGTTGTCTGGCAGATCTGGAAGAGACTGGTTGTCTGGCAGATCTGGAAGAGACTGGTTGTCTGGCAGATCTGGAAGAGACTGGTTGTCTGGCAGATCTGGAAGAGACTGGATGTCTGGCAGATCTGGAAGAGACGGGTTGTCTGGCGGCGCTGGGCTGACTGGCGGCACTGGCGGCGCTGGGCAGACTGGGAGCACTGGCGGCGCTGGGCAGACTGGGAGCACTGGCGGCGCTGGGCACTGGCGGCGCTGGGCAGACTGGGAGCACTGGCGGCGCTGGGCAGACTGGGAGCACTGGCGGCGCTGGGCAGATGGGAGACTCCGGCAGCGCAGGAGAGGAGAAAGGCTCTGGCTGCGCTAAACAAGCAGGAGACTCCAACAGCGCAGGAGAGGACAAAAGCGCTGGCTGGGCTGAACAGGCGAGGCGCACTGGAGGCCTGGTGCGTGGTGCTGGAACTGGTGGTACTGGATCGAGGACACGCACAGGAAGCCTGGTGCGGGGGGAGCTGCTACCGGAGGACTGGTGTGTAGAGGTGGCTCTGGATAGACCGGACCGTGCAGGCGCACTGGAGCTCTTGAGCACCGAGCCTGCCCAAGCTTACTTGGCTCGATGCCCACTCTAGCCCGGCCAATAGGAAGGGCTGGTATGTGCCGCACCGGGCTATGCTCCCGCACTGAGCACCGGGAGTTTGCGCAGGTCTCCTACCTGGCATAAACATACTCCCTTCTAGCTCCCCACCAATAATTTTTTGGGCTGCTTTTCGGGTTTCCTTGCCAACCGTGTTCCCTCCTATCGTCGGCTCCTATCTCCGGCTGCCTCTGCTCTCCTTAGTGCCTCCACCTGTTCCCATGGAAGGCGATCTCTTCCGGCCAATATCTCCTCCCAAGTGTAACAACCTTTACCATCCAACACGTCTTCCCATGTCCATTCTCCGAATAATTCATCCTCCTTTTGCTGCTCCAGCTGTCGCTGCCTGTTTATACCAGCGCCTCTCCGTTTTACCCGGCGTGTCTTTTTCTTTGACTCCATTCGCCTATAGCCCTCTTCGCATTACTGTAGGGAATCCCAGGCGGGCGCCTGCACTCTCTCTGGGTCGGCCGCCCACCTGTCGATTTCTTCCCACGTCGTATAATCCATGCCTCTACTGTCCATAACGTCCTCCTTTAGTTCCTGCCAGTTTACACACTGCTCGGTCCGTGAGTGGTGGGTGTTTCTGTAACGGCGTTCGTCTGTTGAAAGAAGAGAGTCGGACCGAAATGCAGCGTGTTGGTTACTCATGCCTTTAATGAAAGAATGCAGTACATGAAATAACTGATACTAACTACAAAAACAACAGAACGGAACGTGAAACTATTTACAGCCTATCTGGTGACTACAACACAGAGACAGGAACAAACACCCACAAAATACAAAGCGAAACTCAGGCTGCCTAAATACGGTTCCCAATCAGAGACAACGAGAATCACCTGACTCTGATTGAGAATCGCCTCAGGCAGCCAAGCCTATACAACACCCCTAATCAGCCGCGATCCCAAATACTACAAACCCCAATACGAAAAACAACATATAAACCCATGTCACACCCTGGCCTACCCAAACATATAACAAAAACACAAAATACAATGACCAAGGCGTGACAAATATCTCTATACTCTCTACACTCGCCAGTTTTAGCTTTATCCAGCACCATCTTCAGATTAGCCTTACTGTCGGTAGCCCTGGCCCCTGGTAAACAGTGTATGATCACTGGATGATTTGTTTTAAGTGTAATACTGCGGGTAATGGAGTTGTGGAGCTGACTAGTCCCTCAGTCCACCGAAAACATCCCCACAGCATGATGCTGCCACCACCACTGTTCACCATAGGAATGTTGCCAGGTTTCCTCCAGATGTGAGGCTTGGCATTCAGGTCAAAGAGTCCAATCTTGGTGTAATCACCAAGAGTTCTGGCAAACTCCCAACGGGCTGTCATGTGCCTTTTACTGAGGAGTGGCATCCGTCTGGCCACTCTACAATAAAGGCCTGATTGGTGGAGTGCTGCAGAGATGGTTGTCCTTCTGGAAGGTTCTCCCATCTCCACAGAGGAACTCTAGAGCTCTGTCAGAGTGAACACACTGGGGTGTGGTGATACTGTATTGAGGGAAGTCCCATCAGTCAACACTAAACAACACTGGGGTGTGGTGATACTGTATTGAGGGAAGTCCCATCAGTCAACACTAGACAACACAGGTGTGGTGATACTGGATTGAGGGAAGTCCCATCAGTCAACACTAGACAACACTGGGGTGTGGTGATACTGTATTGAGGGAAGTCCCATCAGTCAACACTAAACAACACAGGGGTGTGGTGATACTGTATTGAGGGAAGTCCCATCAGTAGACTAAGCAATGATTGGGGTGGTGATACTGTATTGAAGGAAGTCCCATCAGTCAACACTGAACAACACTGGGGTGTGGTGATACTGTATTGAGGGAAGTCCCATCAGTAGACTAAGCAATGACTGGGGTGGTGATACTGTATTGAGGGAAGTCCCATCAGTCAACACTAGACAACACTGGGGTGGTGATACTGTATTGAGGGAAGTCCCATCAATATACTGTACTGTGGACAAAGTACTAACGTTAAAAACATGTTGGAAAAGTCAACGGGTCAAAGTGTGCAAATCTGTCATCAGCGGCTTTGAAGAATCTTACATTTAAAATACTGTATATTTTCATTTTTTCATTTTTTTTATTTCATAGTTTTGATGTCTTCCCAATGATTCTACGACAATGTAGAAAATAAAGATAAACCCTTTGAATGAGAGTGTCCAAACTTTGGACTGATACTGTATATTATTATACTATTATTACTACTATTATTATACTCATGGCCATATAAACAGATGGATGTGTTCCGTACTAGTGGCTGATTTAGTGATCTGGAGTGAAGGTTTTTAGATGCACTATTGTAAAGTGACTGTTCCACTGGATGTCATAAGGTGAATGCACCAATTTGTAAGTCGCTCTGGATAAGAGCGTCTGCTAAATGACTTAAATGTAAATGTAAGGTCGTTGTTTTAAAAGTGGTATGAAATGTGTTAAGTTTGTTATCTGTTATCTCCAGTGACAAGAACCTTATCATTTCTAGAGTGGATTATCCATTTTAAATACTGCCTTTCCTTGTTCCTGTCTTCCTGTTGAAGAGCAGAGGACATGGCTGTCTGTAATTGATAAAGGATCTGCTGCTGTAAAGAAGCAGAACATATGAAGCAGTGCATCCTCTGCTTTGATCCACAGCAGCACCTTTGGGTATGCTAATCACAGGCATGTTAACGGGAAGACTGAAGAGAAGAGCAGCGCTACCCTAGCGAGCTAAAGAAGGATAAGGAGCCAGATGGACTCCTCTCCTCTCTCTCGGGATAAAAAAAGGAAGTCCTGTCCTGTCCTTTCTCCTCTCCTCTCCTCTCCTCTCCTCTCCTCTCCTCTCCTCTCCTCTCCTCTCCTCTCCTCTCCTCTCCTCTCCTCTCCTCTCCTCTCCTCTCCTCTCCTCTCCTCTCCTCTCCTCTCCTCTCCTCTCCAGTAATATAGGAAGCTAAGAGAAGAGAATACATCAGACATCATCTGAGGACTGGAACCCTATTCACTATACAGTATGCTAATATGGTCCAGCTCGTCCAGTAGTTCCCCCTGGTGAATAGGCCATTTAGAACACAGCCAGTCCATGATCTGCAGAGTTCGATGGCTGGCTGTGAGTAGAGAGAAGAACAAGTTGCTCTCTGGGCCATCCATTTTGCTGTGGCAGTAGGAGAGATCCTCAGAGGACAGCTAGAGATTTAACCAGAAGACCAGGATCACATCTATTCATCAAGCTAATGAACAACTCACCCTAAGCAACACACTGTGTCCCTTTGCTTCGACTGAGGAAAGACGCGGGGTGTATACGGACGGACGGACGGACGGACACACACACACACACACACACACACACACACACACACACACACACACACACACACACACACACACACACACACACACACACACACACACACACACACACACACACACACACACACACACACACACACACACACAGCATCTCCCTGCCATGGCCTGCTGTGGAATCTGAAAGAAAACAGCTCCTTGCTGGTTAAAATAATGTTGAACACTGCTCAGTGCATGTAGGCTATGGAAATATGATTCACAATTTAGCACAACAGGGCACACAGATGCATCCTGGGATATTTACTGCGATGAAATTAAACGCTAAATGGGTCACTTGTTGTGCAGTCAAGTGGTGAAACAATCCACTTCTGTTGCAATCAGACTCTACATGACTTTACAATATGCTGCTGCCATAGCGTCAGCTTCTAAGACTAGGCTCTGGCTGATTGACTAGTGTGTACCGGGCATCCCAAATGACCCCCTATTCCCTATTTAGTGCACTACTTTGGACCAGAGCCCTACAGTGCACCATGGGTAATAGGATGTTGTTATGGATGCATTGTAGGACTACTAATCAGCTGTCTTCAGTTAGCAACGAGGAACGGAATTTTGATCCAACAGTCAAATTAAATACTTGTTGTTGCTCCTGGATAATTACTAAGTGTGGCGATTGGTGTATAAATACTAAGAGGAGAAGGGTGTGGTGATTGGTGTATAATTACTAAGAGGAGAAGGGTGTGGTGATTGGTGTATAAATACTAAGAGGAGAAGGGTGTGGTGATTGGTGTATAATTACTAAGAGGAGAAGGGTGTGGTGATTGGTGTATAAATACTAAGAGGAGAAGGGTGTGGTGTTTGGTGTATAAATACTAAGAGGAGAAGGGTGTGGTGATTGGTGTATAAATACTAAGAGGAGAAGGGTGTGGTGTTTGGTGTATAAATACTAAGAGGAGAAGGGTGTGGTGATTGGTGTATAAATACTAAGAGGAGAAGGGTGTGGTGATTGGTGTATAATTACTAAGAGGAGAAGGGTGTGGTGATTGGTGTATAAATACTAAGAGGAGAAGGGTGTGGTGATTGGTGTATAATTACTAAGAGGAGAAGGGTGTGGTGATTGGTGTATAATTACTAAGAGGCGAAGGGTGTGGTGATTGGTGTATAATTACTAAGAGGAAAAGGGTGTGGTGATTGGTGTATAATTACTAAGAGCAGAAGGGTGTGGTGATTGGTGTAGAATTACTAAGAGCAGTCAGAGTGATTGTGTTTCTGGAGGGTAAATAGACAATATCTTGTAATTCTGTCATCATAACAATCAATCACAGGGGAAGGAGGAGGAGGAGAAAGAGGGGGGAAGGAGTAGCAGGAGGAGGAGCAGGGAGAGGAGGAGGAGGAAGATGAGGAGGAGAAGGAGGAGGAGGAGCAGGAAGAGGAGGAGGTGGATGAGGAGGAGGAGGAGGTGGATGAGGAGGAGAAGGAGGAGCAGGGAGAGGAGGAGGAGGAGCAGGAGGAGGAGCAGGAGGAGGAGGTGGAGAAGATGAGGAGGAGAAGGAGGAGGAGGAGGAGGAAGAGGAGGGGAAGGAGTAGGAGGAGGAGGAGGAGGAGGAGGAGGAGGAGGAGGAGGAGGAGGAGGAGGAGGAGGAGGGAGGAGGAGGAGGAGGAGGAGGAGGAGGAGAAGATGAGGAGGAGAAGGAGGAGGAGGAGGAGGAGGAGGAGGAGGAGGAGGAGGAGGAGGAGGAGGAGGAGGAGGAGGAGGAGGAGGAGGAGAAGGAGAAGGAGAAGGAGGAGGAGAAGATGAGGAGGAGAAGGAGGAGGAGGAGGAGGAAGATGAGGAGGAGGAGCAGCAGGAGTAGTAGCAGGAAGAGGAGGAGGAGGAAGATGAGGAGGAGAAGGAGGAGGAGGAGCAGGAAGAGGAGGAGGTGGATGAGGAGGAGGTGGATGAGGAGGAGAAGGTGGAGCAGGAAGAGGAGGAGGAGGAGCAGGAGGAGAGGGAGCAGGAGGAGGAGCAGGAGGAGGAGGTGTAGCATGAGGAGGAGAAGGTGGAGGAGGAGGAGGTGAAGGAGGAGGAGCAGCAGGTGGAGGAGGAGGAGGAGGAGCAGGAGGAGGAGGAGGAGGGAGGAAGAGGAGGAGGAGGAGGAGCAGGAGGAGGAGGTGGAGCAGGAGGAGGAAGATGAGGAGGAGGAGCAGTGGGAGGAGGTATAGCATGAGGAGGAGGAGGTGGAGGAGGACGAGGTGGAGGAGGAGGAGGAGGAGGTGGTGGAGGAGGAGCAGGAGGAGGAGGAGTAGCAGGAAGAGGGGGAGTAGGAGGAGGAGCAGGAGATGGAAGATGAGGTGGAGGAGGAGGAGGAGGAGGAGCAGGGGGAGCAGAAGGAGCAGGAAGAGGAAGATTAGGTGGAGGAGGAGCAGGAGGAGGAGGGGGAGGTGGAGGAGGAGGAGGAGCAGGAGGAGTAGCAGGAGGAGGAGCAAGCGGAGTAGCAGGAAGAGGAGGAGTAGGAGGAGGATGAGGAGGAGAAGGAGGAGGAGGAGCAGGAGGAGGAGAGGCAGGAGTAGCAGGAGGAGGAAGAGGAGGAGCAGGAGGAGGAGGTGTAGCATGAGGAGGAGAAGGTGGAGGAGGAGGAGCAGGAGGTGGAGGAGGAGGTGGAGGAGGAGAAGCAGGAGGAGGAGGAGGAGGTGGAGGAAGAGTAGCAGGAAGAGTGGAGGAGGAGGAGATGTAGCATGAGGTAGGAGGAGATGTAGCATGAGGAGGACGAGGAGGAGGAGGAGGAGGAGGTGGAGGAGGAGGAGCAGGAGGTGGAGGAGGAGGTGGAGGAGGAGGAGGTGGAGGAGGAGCAGGAGGAGCAGGAAGAGGAAGATGAGGTGGAGGAGGAGGAGGAGGAGGAGCAGGCGGAGCAGAAGGAGCAGGAAGAGGAAGATTAGGTGGAGGAGGAGCAGGAGGAGGAGGAGGAGGTAGAGGAGGAGGAGGAGCAGGAGGAGTAGCAGGAGGAGGAGGAGCAGGCGGAGAAGCAGGAAGAGGAGTAGTAGGAGGAGGAGAAGGAGGAGGAGGAGCAGGAGGAGGAGGAGCAGGAGGAGGAAGATGAAGAGGAGGAGGTGTAGCATGAGGAGGAGAAGGTGGAGGAGGAGGAGGAGGAGGAGGAGGAGGAGGAGCAGGAGGAGCAGGAGGAGGGGGGAGCAGGAGGAGGAGCAGGAGGAGCAGGAGGGAGGTGAGCATGGAGGAGGAGGAGGAGGAGGAGGAGGAGGAGGAGGAGGAGGAGGAGGAGGAGGAGGAGGAGGAGGAGGAGGAGGAGGAGGAGGAGGAGGTGGAGGAGGAGGAGGTGGAGGAGGAGGAGCAGGAGGTGGAGGAGGAGCAGGAGGAGGATGCATGATGTGAGTTAGGTGGACAGTTTCAAACCCTACTCGAAAGGGAATAGTTCTAAAATGGTACTTTTTTTGCCAGTGTGTCAGTTAACTTATATTTAGTGTTTTCTACTCTAAAAATAATAGCCGAATGTTTACAATAGAAATACAAAGCTACTTCTCCTCACCTAAATGACATTGTGTTCTGTTTGTTTTGTCAACATATTCCTGATTGAATGTTTTTTTCTCTCAATATAACACAGCATAATCAGGTAATTAAGAGCACACTGTTTGACAGTCATATCATATTTGACGTTATCTACTCCCTAAAGAATGACTGAAAATACTTTACCTCACCTAAGGAAGTTCGATGAATAAATGAATGTGTACACCTGCTTAAACATTAATTTACAATAATTAATTTAGTATTCTGTTACATCTAGAAGAAAAGCAATCAATCATATATAACAACATATACTGTAAGTTGACCACAAAACACTTCATTAAAGAAAGCTCTTTATATTTGTATGGGTAGGACAGTTGAACGGCGCTCACGAGACATCTATAATGTTTATTTTTCAAGAATCAACGGTTGTGTAACGTAATTCATTTAAAATTCTAAAACTGGATGTACCAATCACAGATTGCCCCTTTAACCAACTCAGCACAAACATTGTTAATAACGAGATTTGGGCCTGTCTACTCTATATACTCTGTATACTCTGTATACTCTATATACTCTATATACTCTATATACTCTATATACTCTATATACTCTATATACTCTATATACTCTGTGTACTCTGTGTACTCTGTGTACTCTGTATACTCTATATACTCTGTATACTCTGTATACTCTGTATACTCTGTGTACTCTGTGTACTCTGTATACTCTATATACTCTATATACTCTGTCTACTCTGTCTACTCTATATACTCTATATACTCTATATACTCTATATACTCTGTGTACTCTGTGTACTCTGTGTACTCTGTATACTCTATATACTCTGTATACTCTGTATACTCTGTGTACTCTGTGTACTCTGTGTACTCTGTATACTCTGTATACTCTGTATACTCTATATACAGTGCCTTGCGAAAGTATTCGGCCCCCTTGAACTTTGCGACCTTTTGCCACATTTAAGGCTTCAAAGATATAAAACTATTTTTTTTGTGAAGAATCAACAACAAGTGGGAGACAATCATGAAGTGGAACGACATTTATTGGATATTTCAAACTTTTTTAACAAATCAAAAACTGAAAAATTGGGCGTGCAAAATTATTCAGCCCCCTTAAGTTAATATTTTGTAGCGCCACCTTTTGCTGCGATTACAGCTGTAAGTCGCTTGGGGTATGTCTCTATCAGTTTTGCACATCGAGAGACTGAATGTTTTCCCATTCCTCCTTGCAAAACAGCTCGAGCTCAGTGAGGTTGGATGTAGAGCATTTGTGAACAGCAGTTTTCAGTTCTTTCCACAGATTCTCGATTGGATTCAGGTCTGGACTTTGACTTGGCCATTCTAACACCTGGATATGTTTATTTTTTAACCATTCCATTGTAGATTTTGCTTTATGTTTTGGATCATTGTCTTGTTGGAAGACAAATCTCTGTCCCAGTCTCAGGTCTTTTGCATACTCCATCAGGTTTTCTTCCAGAATGGTCCTGTATTTGGCTTCATCCATCTTCCCATCAATTTTAACCATCTTCCCTGTCCCTGCTGAAGAAAAGCAGGCCCAAACCATGATGCTGCCACCACCATGTTTGACAGTGGGGATAGGGTGTTCAGGGTGATGAGCTGTGTTGCTTTTAAGCCAAACATAACGTTTTGCATTGTTGCCAAAAAGTTCAATTTTGGTTTCATCTGACCAGAGCACCTTCTTCCACATGTTTGTTGTGTCTCCCAAGTGTCTTGTGGCAAACTTTAAACAACACTTTTTATGGATATCTTTAAGAAATCGCTTTCTTCTTGCCACTTTTCCATAAAGGCCAGATTTGTGCAATATACGACTGATTGTTGTCCTATGGACAGAGTGTCCCACCTCAGCTAGAGATCTCTGCAGTTCATCCAGAGTGATCATGGGCCTCTTGGCTGCATCTCTGATCAGTCTTCTCCTTGTATGAGCTGAAAGTTTAGAGGGACGGCCAGGTCTTAGTAGATTTGCAGTGGTCTGATACTCCTTCCATTTCAATATTATCGCTTGCACAGTGCTCCTTGGGATGTTTAAAGCTTGGGAAATCTTTTTGTATCCAAATCCGGCTTTAAACTTCTTCACAGCAGTATCTCGGACCTGCCTGGTGTGTTCCTTGTTCTTCATGATGCTCTCTGCGCTTTTAACGGACCTCTGAGACTATCACAGTGCAGGTGCATTTATACGGAGACTTGATTACACACAGGTGGATTGTATTTATCATCATTAGTCATTTAGGTCAACATTGGATCATTCAGAGATTCTCACTGAACTTCTGGAGAGAGTTTGCTGCACTGAAAGTAAAGGGGCTGAATAATTTTGCACGCCCATTTTTTCAGTTTTGGATTTGTTAAAAAAGTTTGAAATATCCAATAAATGTCGTTCCACTTCATGATTGTGTCCCACTTGTTATTGATTCTTCACAAAAAAATACAATTTTATATCTTTATGTTTGAAGCCTGAAATGTGGCAAAAGGTCGCAAAGTTCAAGGGGGCCGAATACTTTCGCAAGGCACTCTATATACTCTGTCTACTCTATATACTCTGCCTACTCTATATACTCTGCCTACTCTATATACTCTGCCTACTCTATATACTCTGCCTACTCTATATACTCTGTCTACTCTATATACTCTGCCTACTCTATATACTCTGCCTACTCTGTATACTCTGTCTACTCTATATACTCTGTATACTCTGTATACTCTGTCTACTCTATATACTCTGTCTACTCTATATACTCTGTCTACTCTATATACTCTGCCTACTCTATATACTCTGCCTACTCTATATACTCTGCCTACTCTATATACTCTGCCTACTCTATATACTCTGTCTACTCTATATACTCTGTCTACTCTATATACTCTGTCTACTCTATATACTCTGCCATACTCTATATACTCTGTCTACTCTATATACTCTGTATACTCTGTATAATCTATATACTCTATATACTCTATATACTCTATATACTTTATATACTCTATATACTCTGTATACTTTATATACTCTATATACTCTGTCTACTCGGTCTACTCTATATACTCGGTCTACTCTATATACTCTATATACTCTGTATACTCTATATACTCTCCAGATACAACTCCCACTAGCAGCAGAAACAGGTGGACCATTCACGAGGCACATGAAAAAAACATGTATTTATTGCTATTGACGTGGTACAATAGAATCTCTCTCCTCAAACCGGGACTAAAGGTTTTTGTATGTCACTTGTCTTGTAGCTCCTGCCTCTGCATTATTGAACTGACTGTGGAGCTATGTTTAACAGAGATCTGTCAAAAAAACTATTTTTAAAGGCAGTATGAATCATTAATTGCTGTGGCCAGAGACGGTGTGAATTACGTAAGTGAATTTTTTTTGGGGGGGGTCACAGAGTCGAGCTGCTCTGTCTCAGATTAACAGGAGCATGTTTTTCCAACATTAATACTTGGACTCTCACTAAGATTGGAACAGCAGGGTTTCTGCTGTCAGTCAGTGGAAGGACAACTCATCACACACATATTTGGGTAAGGAGAAGTGATTGACAAAACCATAATCCCCACCCTGTCTGTCTCTCCTCTACCCCCAACCTGTCTGTCTCTCTCCTCTACCCCCAACCTGTCTGTCTCTCCTCTACCCCCACCCTGTCTGTCTCTCCTCTAACACAACCCTGTCTGTCTCTCCTCTACCCCCACCCTGTCTGTCTCTCCTCTACCCCCACCCTGTCTGTCTCTCCTCTACCCCCACCCTGTCTGTCTCTCCTCTAACACAACCCTGTCTGTCTCTCCTCTACCCCCACCCTGTCTGTCTCTCCTCTACCCCCACCCTGTCTGTCTCTCTTCTACCCCCACCCTGTCTGTCTCTCCTCTACCCCCACCCTGTCTGTCTGTTCTCTAACACAACCCTGTCTGTCTCTCCTCTAACCCCACCCTGTCTGTCTCTCCTCTAACACAACCCTGTCTGTCTCTCCTTCTACTCTCTTCTCCTCTTTCCTGTCCTCTGCTCCTCTCCTCTCTTCATGTCCTCTCCTCTCCTCTCTCCTGTCCTCTCCTCTCCTCTCTCCTGTCCTCCCCCTTTTCTCTAATCTTTCATCTCCTTTCCTCTTCACATTTATTGAGAACAAATAATAAAGCATCTCCTCTCTTCCTCATCTTCTCTACTCTCTCCTTTCCTCTCCAGTCCTCATCTTCTTCTCTCATCTCTTCTGTCCTCTACTCTCCTCTCTCCTGTCCTCCTCTTCTCTCCTCCTCCTCTTTCTATTCTCTTCCTTCCTCTCCTCTCTCCTCACCTCTTCTCTTCTCCTCCTCTCTCTACTCTCTTCCTTCATCTCTTCTCTTCCTCTTCTTATTTATTGAGACAAATGTATAAATGATCTCATCTTTCCACTCCTGTCATTCCACTCTTTATCATCCTCTCCTCTCCTCTCCTCTCCTCTCCTCTCCTCTCCTCTCCTCTCCTCTCCTCTCCTCTCCTCTCCTCTCCTCTGCTCTCCTCTCCTCTCCTCTCCTCTCCTCTCCTCTCCTCTCCTCTCCTCTCCTCTCCTCTCCTCTCCTGTCATTCCACTCTTTATCCTCTCCTCTCCTCTCCTCTCCTCTCCTCTCCTCTCCTCTCCTCTCCTCTCCTCTCCTCTCCTCTCCCTCCTCTCCCTCCTCCCTCTCCTCTCCTCTCCTCTCCTCTCCTCTCCTCTCCTCTCCTCTCCTCTCCTCTCCTCTCCTCTCCTGTCATTCCACTCTTTATCCTCTCTCTCCTCTCCTCTCCTCTCCTCTCCTCTCCTCTCCTCTCCTCTCTCTCCTCTCCTCTCCCTCTCCTCTCCTCTCCTCTCCTCTCCTCTCTCTCCTCTCCTCTCCTCTCCTCTCCTCTCCTCCTCTCCTCTCCTCTCCTGTCATTCCACTCTTTATCCTCTCCTCTCCTCTCCTCTCCTCTCCTCTCCTCTCCTCTCCTCTCCTCTCCTCTCCTCTCCTCCTCTCCCTCCCTCTCCTCTCCTCTCCTCTCCTCTCCTCTCCTCTCCCTCTCCTCTCCTCCTCTCCTCTCCTCTCCTGTCATTCCACTTTTTATCCTCTCCTCTCCTCTCCTGTCATTCCACTCTTTATCCTCTCCTCTCCTCTCCTGTCATTCCACTCTTTATCCTCTCCTCTCCTCTCCTGTCATTCCACTCTTTATCCTCTCCTCTCCTCTCCTCTCCTCTCCTCTCCTCTCCTCTCCTCTCCTCTCCTCTCCTCTCCTCTCCTCTCCTCTCCTCTCCTCTCCTCTCCTCTCCTCTCCTCTCCTCTCATTCCACTCTTTCTCCTCTCCTCTCCTCTCCTGTCATTCCACTCTTTATCCTCTCTCCTCTCCTGTCATTCCACTCTTTATCCTCTCCTCTCCTGTCATTCCACTCTTTATCCTCTCCTCTCCTCTCCTCTCTTCCTCTGAATTACATACATTACAGAAAATACACACGTAGAAATATAAATATATATATAAATATAAATATATAAATATATAAATAAATATAAATATATATATATAAATATATAAATAAATATAAATATAAATCCTAAATGCAAGGAGAAATAAAAACCCTGTCATAAACAACACGAACATTCACCAGTAATAAGATCTTCAAATCAGCTTTCTGAATTACCCAAGAGGCACCAGAACATCATAATTAAGAACATTTTGAAGATTGTTCCACAAATAAGCTGCTAGAAAAACTAAAAACTGAATTTCTATAGTTATCCGTTCCTGAGACAGAGTGTGGTAACAAGTATGTCTAAAGTTTAGTAATGATGTTTGATGTTGCCCATAAAAAAAACGCAGTAGCAATGTATCAACCTCGGTGACAACATAGACGACCAATCAACTGTCTGATAGAGAAATGCAGTGATGACTAAAACTGTCACCTGTAATAAAGAGCAGTGGGCTATGATCAACTATCTGTCTGTCTCTCTCCTCTACCCCCAACCCTGCCTGTCTCTCTCCTCTACCCCCAACCCTGCCTGTCTCTCTCCTCTACCCCCAACCCTGCCTGTCTCTCTCCTCTACCCCCAACCCTGTCTGTCTCTCTCCTCTACCCCCAACCCTGTCTGTCTCTCTCCTCTACCCCCAACCCTGTCTGTCTCTCTCCTCTACCCCCAACCCTGTCTGTCTCTCTCCTCTACCCCCAACCCTGTCTGTCTCTCTCCTCTACCCCCAACCCTGCCTGTCTCTCTCCTCTACCCCCAACCCTGTCTGTCTCTCTCCTCTACCCCCAACCCTGCCTGTCTCTCTCCTCTACCCCCAACCCTGCCTGTCTCTCTCCTCTACCCCCAACCCTGCCTGTCTCTCTCCTCTACCCCCAACCCTGCCTGTCTCTCTCCTCTACCCCCAACCCTGTCTGTCTGCCTGTCTCTCTCCTCTACCCCCAACCCTGTCTGTCTCTCTCCTCTACCCCCAACCCTGCCTGTCTCTCTCCTACCCCCAACCCTGTCTGTCTCTCTCCTCTACCCCCAACCCTGTCTGTCTCTCTCCTCTACCCCCAACCCTGTCTGTCTCTCTCCTCTACAACCAACCCTGTCTGTCTCTCTCCTCTACCCCCAACCCTGTCTGTCTCTCTCCTCTACCCCCAACCCTGTCTGTCTCTCTCCTCTACCCCCAACCCTGTCTGTCTCTCTCCTCTACCCCCAACCCTGTCTGTCTCTCTCCTCTCTCTCTACCCCCAACCCTGTCTGTCTCTCTCCTCTACCCCCAACCCTGTCTGTCTTTACCCCCAACCCTGTCTGTCTCTCCTCTACCCCAACCCCAACCCTTCTCTCTCTCCTCTACCCCCAACCCTGTCTCTCTCCTCTACCCCCAACCCTCTGTCTCTCTCCCTACCCCCAACCCTGTCTGTCTCTCTCCTCTACCCCCAACCCTGCCTGTCTCTCTCCTCTACCCCCAACCCTGCCTGTCTCTCTGTCCTCTACTCTACCCCCAACCCTGCCTGTCTCTCTCCTCTACCCCCAACCCTGTCTGTCTCTCAACCCCTCTACCCCCAACCCTGCCTGTCTCTCTCTACCCCCAACCCTGTCTGTCTCTCCTCTACCCCCAACCCTGTCTACCCCCAACCCTGTCTGTCTCTCTCCTCTACCCCCAACCCTGTCTGTCTCCTCTCTCCTCTACCCCCAACCCTGTCTGTCTCTCTCCTCTACCCCCAAACTACCCCCAACCCTGTCTGTCTCTCTCCTCTACCCCCAACCCTGTCTGTCTCTCTCCTCTACCCCCAACCCTGTCTGTCTCTCTCCTCTACCCCCAACCCTGTCTGTCTCTCTCCTCTACCCCCAACCCTGTCTGTCTTTCTCCTTCTACCCCCAACCCTGTCTGTCTCTCTCCTCTACCCACAACCCTGTCTGTCTTTCTCCTTCTACCCCCAACCCTGTCTGTCTCTCTCCTCTACCCCTAACCCTGTCTGTCATTCTCCTTCTACCCCCCCCACCCTGTCTGTCTCTCTCCTCTACCCCCACCCCCACCCTGTCTGTCTCTCTCCTCTACCCCCACCCCACCCTGTCTGTCTCTCTCCTCTAACCCAACCCCCACCCTGTCTGTCTCTCTCCCCCACCCTGTCGGTCTCTCTCCTCTACCCCCACCCCCACCCTGTCTGTCTCTCTCCTCTACCCCCACCCCCCACCCTGTCTGTCTCTCTCCTCTACCCCCACCCCCACCCTGTCTGTCTCTCTCCTCTACCCCCACCCCCAACCCTGTCTGTCTCTCTCCTCTACCCCCAACCCTGTCTGTCTCTCTCCTCTACCCCCAACCCTGTCTGTCTCTCTCCTCTACCCCCAACCCTGTCTGTCTCTCTCCTCTACCCCCAACCCTGTCTGTCTTTCTCCTTCTACCCCCAACCCTGTCTGTCTCTCTCCTCTACCCACAACCCTGTCTGTCTTTCTCCTTCTACCCCCAACCCTGTCTGTCTCTCTCCTCTACCCCTAACCCTGTCTGTCATTCTCCTTCTACCCCCCCCCACCCTGTCTGTCTCTCTCCTCTACCCCCCACCCCCACCCTGTCTGTCTCTCTCCTCTACCCCCACCCCCACCCTGTCTGTCTCTCTCCTCTAACCCAACCCCCCACCCTGTCTGTCTCTCTCCCCCACCCTGTCGGTCTCTCTCCCTCTACCCCCACCCCCACCCTGTCTGTCTCTCTCCTCTACCCCCACCCCCCACCCTGTCTGTCTCTCTCCTCTACCCCCACCCCCACCCTGTCTGTCTCTCTCCTCTACCCCCACCCCCACCCTGTCTGTCTCTCTCCTCTACCCCCACCCCCACCCTGTCTGTCTCTCTCCTCTACCTCCACCCCCACCCTGTCTGTCTCTCTCCTCTACCCCCACCCCCACCCTGTCTGTCTGTCTGTCTCTCTCCTCTACCCTCCACCCCCACCCTGTATGTCTCTCTCCTCTACCCCCACCCCCACCCTGTCTGTCTCTCTCCTCTACCCCCACCCCCACCCTGTCTGTCTCTCTCCTCTACCCCCACCCCCACCCTGTCTGTCTCTCTCCTCTACCTCCACCCCCACCCTGTCTGTCTGTCTCTCTCCTCTACCCCCACCCCCACCCTGCCTGTCTCTCTCTCTCCTCTACCCCCACCCCCACCCTGTCTGTCTCTCTCCTCTACCCCCACCCCCACCCTGTCTGTCTCTCTCCTCTACCCCCACCCCCACCCTGTCTGTCTCTCTCCTCTACCCCCACCCCCACCCTGTCTGTCTCTCTCCTCTACCCCCACCCCCACCCTGTCTGTCTCTCTCCTCTACCCCCCCCCCACCCTGTCTGTCCTCTCCTCTACCCCCCCCCCCCCCCACCCTGTCTGTCTCTCTCCTCTACGCCCCCCCCCCCCACCCTGTCTGTCTGTCTGTCTGTCTGTCTGTCTGTCTGTCTCTCCTCTACCCCCACCTCCACCCTGTCTGTCTCTCTCCTCTACCACCCCCACCCTGTCTGTCTCTCTCCTCTACCCCCACCCCCACCCTGTCTGTCTCTCTCCTCTACCCCCACCCCACCCTGTCTGTCTCTCTCCTCTACCACCCCCACCCTGTCTGTCTCTCTCCTCTACCCCCCCACCCCCACCCTGTCTGTCTCTCTCCTCTACCCCCCACCCCCACCCTGTCTGTCTCTCTCCTCTACCCCCACCCCCACCCTGTCTGTCTCTCTCCTCTACCCCCACCCCCCACCCTGTCTGTCTCTCTCCTCTACCCCCACCCCCACCCTGTCTGTCTCTCTCCTCTAACCCCACCCCCACCCTGTCTGTACATATAGAGGATGTCGCCATAGTCTAGGACCGGTAGGAGCGTCGACTGAATAACCTGCTTTCTACTATGTAGCGAGAGGCCTGTTTCTATAGAAGAAGCACATTGTTGATTATCATTAATACACTTTTTAAAAGACATAATTTCATCCAGATGCCCAGAAAAACAGGGACACCATCAACAGTACATATTAAATCAGTTATTTTATGTTCTAGAGGACAACATATACTGAGTTTACCTGCATTCAATACTCATTTCAGGTCAATCATGTTTTTCCTGTAATACAATCAAGGCAGACTGTAGTTCAGATTGAGCCTGGGTCAACGGCGGGCTCCCGAGTGGGGCAGGGGTCTAAGACACTGGTCAACGGCTCCCGAGTGGGGCAGGGGTCTAAGACACTGCATCTCAGTACAAGAGTTGTCACAGCAGTACCCGTTTAGAATCAAATCAAACTTTATTTGTCACATGCGCCAAGTACAACAGGTGTAAGTAGGACCTTACCGTGAAATGTTTACTGACAAGCCCTTAACCAACAGTGCAGTTCAAGAAGAGTTTAAGAAAATATTTACCAAACAAACTATAGTAAAAAATAAAACAGAGACTATATACAGGGGGTACCAGTACAGAGTCAATGTGGAGGCTATATACAGGGGGTACCAGTACAGAGTCAATGTGGAGGCTATATACAGGGTGTTACGGTACAGAGTCAATGTGGAGGCTATATACAGGGTATTACGGTACAGAGTCAATGTGGAGACTATATACAGGGGGTACCGGTACAGAGTCAATGTGGAGACTATATACAGGGGGTACCGGTATAGAGTCAATGTGGAGACTATATACAGGGGTACCGGTACAGAGTCAATGTGGAGGCTATATACAGGGGGTACCGGTACAGAGTCAATGTGGAGGCTATATACAGGGGGTACCAGTACAGAGTCAATGTGGAGGCTATATACAGGGGGTACCAGTACAGAGTCAATGTGGAGGCTATATACAGGGGGTACCGGTACAGAGTCAATGTGGAGACTATATACAGGGGGTACCGGTACAGAGTCAATGTGGAGACTATATACAGGGGGTACCGGTATAGAGTCAATGTGGAGACTATATACAGGGGGTACCGTATAGAGTCAATGTGGAGACTATATACAGGGGGTACCTGCACAGAGTCAATGTGGAGACTATATACAGGGGTACCGGTACAGAGTCAATGTGGAGACTATATACAGGGGGTACCGGCACAGAGTCAATGTGGAGACTATATACAGGGGTACCGGTACAGAGTCAATGTGGAGGCTATATACTGGAGGTACCGGTACAGAGTCAATGTGGAGACTATATACAGGGGGTACCGGTATAGAGTCAATGTGGAGGCTATATACAGGGGTACCGGTACAGAGTCAATGTGGAGACTATATACAGGGGGTACCGGCACAGAGTCAATGTGGAGGCTATATACAGGGGGTACCGGACAGAGTCAATGTGGAGACTATATACAGGGGGTACCGGTACAGAGTCAATGTGGAGACTATATACAGGGGGTACCGGTACAGAGTCAATGTGGAGACTATATACAGGGGGTACCGGTACAGAGTCAATGTGGAGACTATATACAGGGGTACCGGCACAGAGTCAATGTGGAGACTATATACAGGGGGTACCGGTACAGAGTCAATGTGGAGACTATATACAGGGGGTACCGGTACAGAGTCAATGTGGAGGCTATATACAGGGGGTACCGGTACAGAGTCAATGTGGAGACTATATACAGGGGGTACCGGTACAGAGTCAATGTGGAGACTATATACAGGGGGTACCGGTACAGAGTCAATGAGGAGGCTATATACAGGGGGTACCAGTACAGAGTCAATGTGGAGGCTATATACAGGGGGTACCAGTACAGAGTCAATGAGGAGGCTATATACAGGGTATTACGGTACAGAGTCAATGTGGAGGCTATATACAGGGTATTACGGTACAGAGTCAATGTGGAGGCTATATACAGGGGGTACTGGTACAAAGTCAATGTGGAGGCTATATACAGGGGGTACTGGTACAGAGTCAGTGTGGAGGCTATATACAGGGGGTACTGGTACAGAGTCAATGTGGAGGCTATATACAGGGGTACCGGTACAGAGTCAATGTGGAGGCTATATACAGGGTGTTACGGTACAGAGTCAATGTGGAGGCTATATACAGGGGGTACCGGTACAGAGTCAATGTGGAGGCTATATACAGGGTATTACGGTACAGAGTCAATGTGGAGGCTATATACAGGGGGTACTGGTACAAAGTCAATGTGGAGGCTATATACAGGGGGTACTGGTACAGAGTCAGTGTGGAGGCTATATACAGGGGGTACTGGTACAGAGTCAATGTGGAGGCTATATACAGGGGGTACCGGTACAGAGTCAATGTGGAGGCTATATACAGGGTGTTACGGTACAGAGTCAATGTGGAGGCTATATACAGGGGGTACCGGTACAGAGTCAATGTGGAGGCTATATACAGGGTATTACGGTACAGAGTCAATGTGGAGGCTATATACAGGGGGTACCAGTACAGAGTCAATGTGGAGGCTATATACAGGGGGTACCAGTACAGAGTCAATGTGGAGGCTATATACAGGGGGTACCAGTACAGAGTCAATGTGGAGGCTATATACAGGGGGTACCGGTACAGAGTCAATGTGGAGACTATATACAGGGGGTACCGGTACAGAGTCAATGTGGAGGCTATATACAGGGGTACCGGTACAGAGTCAATGTGGAGGCTATATACAGGGGGTACCGGTACAGAGTCAATGTGGAGGCTATATACAGGGGGTACCAGTACAGAGTCAATGTGGAGGCTATATACAGGGGGTACCGGTACAGAGTCAATGTGGAGGCTATATACAGGGGGTACCAGTACAGAGTCAATGTGGAGGCTATATACAGGGGGTACCAGTACAGAGTCAATGTGGAGGCTATATACAGGGGGTACCAGTACAGAGTCAGTGTGGAGGCTATATACAGGGGGTACCGGTACAGAGTCAATGTGGAGGCTATATACAGGGGGTACCAGTACAGAGTCAATGTGGAGGCTATATACAGGGGGTACCAGTACAGAGTCAGTGTGGAGGCTATATACAGGGGGTACCGGTACAGAGTCAATGTGGAGGCTATATACAGGGGGTACCAGTACAGAGTCAATGTGGAGGCTATATACAGGGGGTACCGGTACAGAGTCAATGTGGAGGCTATATACAGGGGGTACCAGTACAGAGTCAATGTGGAGGCTATATACAGGGGTACCAGTACAGAGTCAATGTGGAGGCTATATACAGGGGGTACCGGTACAGAGTCAATGTGGAGACTATATACAGGGGTACCGGTACAGAGTCAATGTGGAGGCTATATACAGGGGGTACCAGTACCGAGTCAATGTGGAGGCTATATACAGGGGTACTGGTACCGAGTCAATGTGGAGGCTATATACAGGGGGTACTGGTACCGAGTCAATGTGGAGGCTATATACAGGGGTACCAGTACAGAGTCAATGTGGAGGCTATATACAGGGGTACTGGTACCGAGTCAATGTGGAGGCTATTTACAGGTTGTACCAGTACAGAGTGAATGTGGAGACCAAATACAGGGGGTACCGGTACTGAGTCAATGTGGAGACTATATACAGGGGATACCGGTACTGAGTCAATGTGGAGACTATATACAAGGGGTACCAGTACTGAGTCAATGTGGAGACTATATACAGGGGGTACCGGTACAGAGTCAATGTGGAGGCTATATACAGGGGGTACCGGTACAGAGTCAATGTGGAGGCTATATACAGGGGGTACCGGTACAGAGTCAATGTGGAGGCTATATACAGGGGGTACCGGTACAGAGTCAATGTAGAGGCTATATACAGGGGGTACCAGTACAGAGTCAATGTGGAGGCTATATACAGTGTGTTACGGTACAGAGTCAATGTGGAGGCTATATACAGGGGGTACTGGTACAGAGTCAATGTGGAGGCTATATACAGGGGGTACCAGTACAGAGTCAATGTGGAGGCTATATACAGGGGGTACCAGTACAGAGTCAATGTGGAGGCTATATACAGGGGGTACCAGTACAGAGTCAATGTGGAGGCTATATACAGGGGGTACCAGTACTGAGTCAATGTGGAGACTATATACAGGGGGTACCGGTACTGAGTCAATGTGGAGACTATATACAGGGGATACCGGTACTGAGTCAATGTGGAGACTATATACAAGGGGTACCAGTACTGAGTCAATGTGGAGACTATATACAGGGGGTACCGGTACAGAGTCAATGTCGAGGCTATATACAGGGGGTACCGGTACAGAGTCAATGTGGAGACTATATACAGGGTATTACGGTACAGAGTCAATGTGGAGGCTATATACAGGGTATTACTGTACATAGTCAATGTGGAGGCTATATACAGGGGGTACCAGTACAGAGTCAATGTGGAGGCTATATACAGGGGGGTACCAGTACAGAGTCAATGTGGAGGCTATGTACAGGGGGTACCGGTACAGAGTCAATGTGGAGACTATATACAGGGGGTACCGGTACAGAGTCAATGTGGAGGCTATATACAGGGGGTACCGGTACAGAGTCAATGTGGAGACTATATACAGGGGGTACCGGTACAGAGTCAATGTGGAGGCTATATACAGGGGGTACCAGTACCGAGTCAATGTGGAGGCTATATACAGGGGGTACTGGTACCGAGTCAATGTGGAGGCTATATACAGGGGGTACTGGTACCGAGTCAATGTGGAGGCTATATACAGGGGGTACCAGTACAGAGTCAATGTGGAGGCTATATACAGGGGGTACTGGTACCGAGTCAATGTGGAGGCTATTTACAGGGTGTACCAGTACAGAGTGAATGTGGAGACTATATACAGGGGGTACCGGTACTGAGTCAATGTGGAGACTATATACAGGGGATACCGGTACTGAGTCAATGTGGAGACTATATACAAGGGGTACCAGTACTGAGTCAATGTGGAGACTATATACAGGGGGTACCGGTACAGAGTCAATGTGGAGACTACATTTTACATTTACATTTAAGTCATTTAGCAGACGCTCTTATCCAGAGCGACTTACAAATTGGTGCATTCACCTTATGACATCCAGTGGGACAGTCACTTAACAATAGTGCATCTAAAACTTAGGGGGGTGGGGTGAGAGGGATTACTTAACCTATCCTAGGTATTCCTTAAAGAGGTGGGGTTTCAGGTGTCTCCGGAAGGTGGTGATTGACTCCGCTGTCCTGGCGTCGTGAGGGAGTTTGTTCCACCATTGGGGGGCCAGGGCAGCGAACAGTTTTGACTGGGCTGAGCGGGAGCTGTACTTCCTCAGTGGTAGGGAGGCGAGCAGGCCAGAGGTGGATGAACGCAGTGCCCTTGTTTGGGTGTAGGGCCTGATCAGAGCCTGGAGGTACTGAGGTGCCGTTCCCCTCACAGCTCCGTAGGCAAGCACCATGGTCTTGTAGCGGATGCGAGCTTCAACTGGAAGCCAGTGGAGAGAACGGAGGAGCGGGGTGACGTGAGAGAACTTGGGAAGGTTGAACACCAGACGGGCTGCGGCGTTCTGGATGAGTTGAAGGGGTTTAATGGCACAGGCAGGGAGCCCAGCCAACAGCGAGTTGCAGTAATCCAGACAGGAGATGACAAGTGCCTGGATTAGGACCTGCGCCGCTTCCTGTGTGAGGCAGGGTCGTACTCTGCGGATGTTGTAGAGCATGAACCTACAGGAACGGGCCACCGCCTTGATGTTAGTTGAGAACGACAGGGTGTTGTCCAGGATCACGCCAAGGTTCTTGGCGCTCTGGGAGGAGGACACAATGGAGTTGTCGACCGTGATGGCGAGATCATGGAACGGGCAGTCCTTCCCCGGGAGGAAGAGCAGCTCCGTCTTGCCGAGGTTCAGCTTGAGGTGGTGATCCGTCATCCACACTGATATGTCTGCCAGACATGCAGAGATGCGATTCGCCACCTGGTCATCAGAAGGGGGAAAGGAGAAGATTAATTGTGTGTCGTCTGCATAGCAATGATAAGAGAGACCATGTGAGGTTATGACAGAGCCAAGTGACTTGGTGTATAGCGAGAATAGGAGAGGGCCAAGAACAGAGCCCTGGGGGACACCAGTGGTGAGAGCGTGGTGAGGAGACAGATTCTCGCCACGCCACCTGGTAGGAGCGACCTGTCAGGTAGGACGCAATCCAAGCGTGAGCCGCGCCGGAGATGCCCAACTCGGAGAGGGTGGAGAGGAGGATCTGATGGTTCACAGTATCGAAGGCAGCCGATAGATCTAGAAGGATGAGAGCAGAGGAGAGAGAGTTAGCTTTAGCAGTGCGGAGCGCCTCCGTGATACAGAGGAGAGCAGTCTCAGTTGAATGACTAGTCTTGAAACCTGACTGATTTGGATCAAGAAGGTCATTCAGAGAGAGATAGCGGGAGAGCTGGCCAAGGACGGCACGTTCAAGAGTTTTGGAGAGAAAAGAAAGAAGGGATACTGGTCTGTAATTGTTGACATCGGAGGGATCGAGTGTAGGTTTTTTCAGAAGGGGTGCAACTCTCGCTCTCTTGAAGACGGAAGGGACGTAGCCAACGGTCAGGGATGAGTTGATGAGCGAGGTGAGGTAAGGGAGAAGGTCTCCGGAAATGGTCTGGAGAAGAGAGGAGGGGATAGGGTCAAGCGGGCAGGTTGTTGGGCGGCCGGCCGTCACAAGACGCGAGATTTCATCTGGAGAGAGAGGGGAGAAAGAGGTCAGAGCACAGGGTAGGGCAGTGTGAGCAGAACCAGCGGTGTCGTTTGACTTAGCAAACGAGGATCGGATGTCGTCGACCTTCTTTTCAAAATGGTCGACGAAGTCATCTGCAGAGAGGGAGGAGGGGGGGGGAGGGGGCGGAGGATTCAGGAGGGAGGAGAAGGTGGCAAAGAGCTTCCTAGGGTTAGAGGCAGATGCTTGGAATTTAGCGTGGTAGAAAGTGGCTTTAGCAGCAGAGACAGAGGAGGAAAATGTAGAGAGGAGGGAGTGAAAGGATGCCAGGTCCGCAGGGAGGCGAGTTTTCCTCCATTTCCGCTCGGCTGCCCAGGGGGTACCGGTACAGAGTCAATGTGGAGGCTATATACAGGGGGTACCGGTACAGAGTCAATGTGGAGGCTATATACAGGGGGTACCAGTACTGAGTCAATGTGGAGGCTATATACAGGGGGTACCGGTACAGAGTCAATGTGGAGGCTATATACAGGGGGTACCGGTACAGAGTCAATGTGGAGGCTATATACAGGGGGTACTGGTACAGAGTCAATGTAGAGGCTATATACAGGGGGTCCCAGTACAGAGTCAATGTGGAGGCTATATACAGTGTGTTACGGTACAGAGTCAATGTGGAGGCTATATACAGGGGGTACTGGTACAGAGTCAATGTGGAGGCTATATACAGGGGGTACCAGTACAGAGTCAATGTGGAGGCTATATACAGGGGGTACCAGTACAGAGTCAATGTGGAGGCTATGTACAGGGTATTACGGTACAGAGTCAATGTGGAGACTATATACAGGGGGTACCGGTACAGAGTCAATGTGGAGACTATATACAGGGGGTACCAGTACAGAGTCAATGTGGAGGCTATGTACAGGGTATTACTGTACAGAGTCAATGTGGAGGCTATGTACAGGGTATTACGGTACAGAGTCAATGTGGAGGCTATATACAGGGGGTACCGGTACAGAGTCAATGTGGAGGCTATATACAGGGGGTACCGGTACAGAGTCAATGTGGAGGCTATATACAGGGGGTACCAGTACAGAGTCAATGTGGAGGCTATATACATTGTATTATGGTACAGAGTCAATGTGGAGGCTATGTACAGGGTATTACGGTACAGAGTCAATGTGGAGGCTATATACAGTGTATTACGGTACAGAGTCAATGTGGAGGCTATGTACAGGGTATTACGGTACAGAGTCTGTGGAGGCTATATACAGGGGGTACCGGTACAGAGTCAATGTGGAGACTATATACAGGGGGTACCGGTACAGAGTCAATGTGGAGGCTATATACAGGGGGTACCAGTACAGAGTCAATGTGGAGGCTATATACAGGGGGTACCAGTACAGAGTCAATGTGGAGGCTATATACAGGGACCAGTACAGAGTCAATGTGGAGGCTATATACAGGGGGTACCAGTACAGAGTCAATGTGGAGGCTATATACAGGGTATTACGGTAGAGAGTCAATGTGGAGGCTATATACAGGGGGTACCAGTACAGAGTCAATGTGGAGGTTATATACAGGGGGTACCAGTACTGAGTCAATGTGGAGACTATATACAGGGGGTACCGGTACTGAGTCAATGTGGAGACTATATACAGGGGATACCGGTACTGAGTCAATGTGGAGACTATATACAAGGGGTACCAGTACTGAGTCAATGTGGAGACTATATACAGGGGGTACCGGTACAGAGTCAATGTGGAGGCTATATACAGGGGTACCGGTACAGAGTCAATGTGGAGACTATATACAGGGGGTACCAGTACAGAGTCAATGTGGAGGCTATATACAGGGGGTACCGGTACAGAGTCAATGTGGAGGCTATATACAGGGTATTACGGTACAGAGTCAATGTGGAGGCTATATACAGGGTATTACTGTACAGAGTCAATGTGGAGGCTATATACAGGGGGTACCAGTACAGAGTCAATGTGGAGGCTATGTACAGGGTATTACGGTACAGAGTCAATGTGGAGACTATATACAGGGGGTACCGGTACAGAGTCAATGTGGAGACTATATACAGGGGTACCAGTACAGAGTCAATGTGGAGGCTATGTACAGGGTATTACTGTACAGAGTCAATGTGGAGGCTATGTACAGGGTATTACGGTACAGAGTCAATGTGGAGGCTATATACAGGGGGTACCGGTACAGAGTCAATGTGGAGGCTATATACAGGGGGTACCGGTACAGAGTCAATGTGGAGGCTATATACAGGGGGTACCAGTACAGAGTCAATGTGGAGGCTATATACATTGTATTACGGTACAGAGTCAATGTGGAGGCTATGTACAGGGTATTACGGTACAGAGTCAATGTGGAGGCTATATACATTGTATTACGGTACAGAGTCAATGTGGAGGCTATGTACAGGGTATTACGGTACAGAGTCAATGTGGAGGCTATATACAGGGGGTACCAGTACAGAGTCAATGTGGAGGCTATATACAGGGGGTACCAGTACAGAGTCAATGTGGAGGCTATATACAGGGGGTACCAGTACAGAGTCAATGTGGAGGCTATATACAGGGGGTACCAGTACAGAGTCAATGTGGAGGCTATATACAGGGGACCAGTACAGAGTCAATGTGGAGGCTATATACAGGGGGTACCAGTACAGAGTCAATGTGGAGGCTATATACAGGGTATTACGGTAGAGAGTCAATGTGGAGGCTATATACAGGGGGTACCAGTACAGAGTCAATGTGGAGGCTATATACAGGGGGTACCAGTACTGAGTCAATGTGGAGACTATATACAGGGGGTACCGGTACTGAGTCAATGTGGAGACTATATACAGGGGATACCGGTACTGAGTCAATGTGGAGACTATATACAAGGGGTACCAGTACTGAGTCAATGTGGAGACTATATACAGGGGGTACCGGTACAGAGTCAATGTGGAGGCTATATACAGGGGGTACCGGTACAGAGTCAATGTGGAGACTATATACAGGGGGTACCAGTACAGAGTCAATGTGGAGGCTATATACAGGGGGTACCGGTACAGAGTCAATGTGGAGGCTATATACAGGGTATTACGGTACAGAGTCAATGTGGAGGCTATATACAGGGTATTACTGTACAGAGTCAATGTGGAGGCTATATACAGGGGGTACCAGTACAGAGTCAATGTGGAGGCTATGTACAGGGTATTACGGTACAGAGTCAATGTGGAGACTATATACAGGGGGTACCGGTACAGAGTCAATGTGGAGACTATATACAGGGGGTACCAGTACAGAGTCAATGTGGAGGCTATGTACAGGGTATTACTGTACAGAGTCAATGTGGAGGCTATGTACAGGGTATTACGGTACAGAGTCAATGTGGAGGCTATATACAGGGGGTACCGGTACAGAGTCAATGTGGAGGCTATATACAGGGGGTACCGGTACAGAGTCAATGTGGAGGCTATATACAGGGGGTACCAGTACAGAGTCAATGTGGAGGCTATATACATTGTATTACGGTACAGAGTCAATGTGGAGGCTATGTACAGGGTATTACGGTACAGAGTCAATGTGGAGGCTATATACATTGTATTACGGTACAGAGTCAATGTGGAGGCTATGTACAGGGTATTACGGTACAGAGTCAATGTGGAGGCTATATACAGGGGGTACCGGTACAGAGTCAATGTGGAGACTATATACAGGGGGTACCGGTACAGAGTCAATGTGGAGGCTATATACAGGGGGTACCAGTACAGAGTCAATGTGGAGGCTATATACAGGGGGTACCAGTACAGAGTCAATGTGGAGGCTATATACAGGGGACCAGTACAGAGTCAATGTGGAGGCTATATACAGGGGGTACCAGTACAGAGTCAATGTGGAGGCTATATACAGGGTATTACGGTAGAGAGTCAATGTGGAGGCTATATACAGGGGGTACCGGTACAGTGTCAACGTGGAGGCTATATACAGGGGGTACCAGTACAGAGTCAATGTGGAGGCTATATACAGGGTATTACGGTAGAGAGTCAATGTGGAGGCTATATACAGGGGGTACCGGTACATAGTCAATGTGGAGGCTATATACAGGGGGTACCGGTACAGAGTCAATGTGGAGGCTATATACAGGGGGTACCGGTACAGAGTCAATGTGGAGGCTATATACAGGGGGTACCGGTACAGAGTCAATGTGGAGGCTATATACAGGTAACACAATAACATAACAACAACTTAAATTCATTAAAAATCCTACAATATGATTTTCTGTTTTTTTCTTCTCATTTTCTCTGTCATAGTTGAAGTGTACCTATGATGAACGTTACAGGCCTCTCTCATCTTTTTAAGTGGGAGAACTTGCACAATTGGTGGCTGACTAAATACTTTTTTGCCCCACTGTATAGAGGTGTATATGTATTCATACCTGTAGCCTAGTGGTTAGAGCGTTGGACTAGTAACCGAAAGGTTGCAAGTTCAAATCCCCCAGCTGACAAGGTACAAAATCTGTTGTTCTGCCCCTGAACAGGCAGTTAACCTACTGTTCCTAGGCCGTCATTGAAAATAAGAATTTGTTCTTAACTGGCTTGCCTGGTTAAATAAAGGTTAAACAAAAATAATAATAAAAAAAATAAAATCTATATGGATATATTTACCAAAATAATATATATATGGGGAATTGGAAATGAAGCAGACAACCTTTCCACAATATTAAGCTGATCAACCACTTAAAAAAAATCTATATATACAGTATATCACAAAAGTGAGTAAACCCCTCATGTCAATACCCAGGTGCTCTGAGACTCAGCCTGAGACCACCAGTCAAAGCTCTACTGCCACAAAATCTATTCCACAACGAACACAAAAATAAAACCATAAACACGTTGGATGAGAAGAGGTAGGGGGCCTAATGTAAAGCAATTAGAGGCATTAGTCTGAAGTACCATTGCAACTAGATATTAAAAACCAATTCAAGCCTGAGGAAGGTCTAAAAATGAGCCTGGCCTCAAATCATCTGAGATGCTTAGTGAAGTCATCTCCTTGGTAAAACCTTCATAGGTTTGTGTGTGTGTGTGTGTGTGTGTGTGTGTGTGTGTGTGTGTGTGTGTGTGTGTGTGTGTGTGTGTGTGTGGACATCAGTTGCTAGAAGTATCCGTAGAAATGTCACCGTCTATTGTATAATTTGATCAGTTATTGATCAGATGTCTGAAACAGAGTAGATCCTTTAGATCAGCTGTCTGAAGCAGAGTAGATCATTTAGATCAGCTGTCTGAAGCAGAGTAGATCATTTAGATCAGCTGTCTGAAGCAGGGTAGATCATTTAGATCAGCTGTCTGAAGCAGAGTAGATCCTTTAGATCAGCTGTCGGAAGCAAAGTAGATCATTTAGATCAGCTGTCTGAAGCAGAGTAGATCATTTAGATCAGCTGTCTGAAGCAGGGTAGATCATTTAGATCAGCTGTCTGAAGCAGAGTAGATCATTTAGATCAGCTGTCTGAAGCAGAGTAGATCATTTAGATCAGCTGTCTGAAGCAGAGTAGATCATTTAGATCAGCTGTCTGAAGCAGAGTAGATCATTTAGATCAGCTGTCTGAAGCAGAGTAGATCATTTAGATCAGCTGTCTGAAGCAGAGTAGATCATTTAGATCAGCTGTCTGAAGCAGGGTATCCCAACCCTCTCTTCGAGCCCCTCCCAGACATTTTAGTTGTTTTTCTTAGCCCTAAACTGGCACACCTGACTCAATTAATCAAAGGTTTGATGATTAGTTAACTAATGGAATCAGGTGTGCCAGTTTAGGTTTAATATATAAATGTGAATCGTCTGGAGGCGGTGGCCTTGCTAAAAACAATTCACTGTGCCATTAACAGCTGTTGTCTTAGTCCCATCGAGTTTGTCCAGAAGTCTAATCAGAAGTCTAATCATCTCTCTGGTAAAAGGTTGAAACTGCTACTGGGTGACTGACTGACATTTCCTGTTTGAAACTGCTACTGGGGGAAACTGCTACTGTGTGACTGACATTTCCTGTTTTAAACTGCTTCTGGGTGACTGACATTTCCTGTTTTAAACTGCTTCTGGGTGACTGACATTTCCTGTTTTAAACTGCTACTGGGTGACTGACATTTCCTGTTTTAAACTGCTACTGGGTGACTGACATTTCCTGTTTTAAACTGCTACTGGGTGACAGACTAATATTCACTCACATCAAATGGAATAAATATTTATACAGATTATAGATATAAACTGGGTTCCCTAATCATTTATAAAGAGTGATAAAGTTACAGATGCTAAAATATCATACCCCAAGATATGCTAACCTCCCCTGTTATTAGTAAAGCATGTCTTGGAGTTATGATCTTTGACCCTCTGTAACTTTCTCCCTCATCATTAACCTCCCTGTTATTGGTAAGAGGTTAGCATATCTTGGAGTTATGATCTTTGACCCTCTGTAACTTTCTGTCCTCATCATTATTCACGATTCCGTCAGGATTATCCATTGTCATGGTAACATTAATGTACATTAGTGTGTTTAGAAACACATTCTATTCTTATTTACAATAACAGTGACACCAAAATGACAGATTATTTTGTTAACCGTTATTTAATATTGGGCACAAAGTAATCTCATTCCACCACAACCAAAACCCCTCATTCCACCACAACCAAAACCCCTCATTCCACCACAACCAAAACCCCTCATTCCACCACAACCAAAACCCCTCATTCCACCACAACCAAAACCCCTCATTCCACCACAACCAAAACCCCTCATTCTACCACAACCAAAACCCCTCATTCCACCACAACCAAAACCCCTCATTCTACCACAACCAAAACACCTCATTCCACCACAACCAAAACCCCTCATTCTACCACAACCAAAACCCCTCATTCTACCACAACCAAAACACCTCATTCCACCACAACACCTCATTCCACCAAAACCCCTCATTCCACCACAACCAAAACCCCTCATTCCACCACAACCAAAACCCCTCATTCCACCACAAACAAAACACCTCATTCCACCACAACCCCTCATTCCACCACAACACCTCATTCCACCACAACACCTCATTCCACCAAAACACCTCATTCCACCACAACACCTCATTCCACCACAACCAAAACACCTCATTCCACCACAACACCTCATTCCACCACAACACCTCATTCCACCACAACACCTCATTCCACCACAACACCTCATTCCACCACAACACCTCATTCCACCACAACACCTCATTCCACCACAACCAAAACACCTCATTCCAACACAACACCTCATACTACCACAACAAAAACCCCTCATTCCACCACAACCAAAACCCCTCATTCCACCACAACCAAAACCCCTCATTCTACCACAACCAAAACCCCTCATTCCACCAAAACCCCTCATTCTACCACAACAAAAACCCCTCATTCCACCACAACCAAAACCCCTCATTCCACCACAACCAAAACCCCTCATTCCACCACAACCAAAACACCTCATTCTACCACAACCAAAACACCTCATTCCACCACAATACCTCATACTACCACAACAAAAACCCCTCATTCCAACACAACCAAAACTAACTCATTCCTAGCACACAAGTTATTACTTGCTAGGGATATGGGACCAAATACTAAACTTTTGACTACTTTTTGTTAACATACCTCATTTATTTAAACCGGTCTTGTTGTTTCTCATCTTGATCAATAATGTAATGCAACCGCTGTGTCAGTTTTCAAAAACTTTACGGATTCAATAATCTGAGTACGGCGCTCAGACGACATATAAAATCCAAGAATATGTCATGTTGCAGTCAACATAATTCAGAAATAGCATTATAAATATTAACTTACCTTTGATGATCTTTGTCAGAATGCATTCCCAGGAATCCCAGTTCCACAATAAATGTTTGATTTGTTCCATAAAGTCCATCATTTGTGTCCAAATACCTCCTTTTGGCGTTTAGTAAACAAATTGAAACTCACGAGGTGCTGGCAAATCCAGCAGAAATGTCGGACGAAAATTCCCAAAAGTTATATTACTGGTCGTAGAAACAAATCAAACAATGTATAGAATCAATCTTTAGGATGTTTTTATCATAAAAGTTCAATAATGTCCCAACCGGAGAATTCATTTGTCTTTAGAAAAGCAATGGAGAGCTAACTTTTTCATGACCACGCGTCACGAGACCGAGGCTGCTGGCAGACCTCTGACTCGTTCCCCTCTCATTCAGCCCCCCTTCACAGTAGAAGCCTTAAACAACATTCTAAAGACTGTTGACATCTAGTGGAAGCCTTAGGAAGTGAAAGATTACCCATATCCCACTGTATTGTCAATAGGGGCTGAGTTGAAAACCTACACACCTCAGATTTCCCACTTTCTTGTTAGATTTTTTTTTCTCAGGTTTTTGCCTGCCATATGAGTTCTGTTATTCTCACAGACATCATTCAAACAGTTTTAGAGTGTTTTCTATCCAATACTACTAATAATATGCATATATTAGCATCTGGGCACGCTTTTCATCCATAAAAAGTTAATGGATATTTTCAGAATTTTGATAATCTAGTGTTAGCTAGCTACATTTTCAGATATTACACATTTCTCATTTTGACAGAAAGTGGTTTTCATTTCAAGACAAATTGTACTGTTAGCTAGCTAGCTATATGTCTTAAGCCAAATTGTACTGTTAGCTAGCTAGAGGGTCCTTGGTTCGAGCCCGGGTAGGGGCTGAAAGCTACACTGTTACACCGGGATGTTAAGCATATCTCAGTTTAGGTCACCTAACAGAACGAACTCTGAAGATAGATGGGGGACATCAATTAACATATGGTGTCCAGGGAACAGCTGGAAGCTGAGGGGGGGTCTGTTACAGATGGCAACAGTGAGAGACTTAATTATGGAGAGATTACTTTTTTTAAATTAGAAGCTCGAACTGTTTGGGCCCAGACCTGGAAAGTATGCACTTTGCAGGCTATCTCTCGAGTATATTGCAACCCCCCCTTTGGCAGTTCTATCTTGACGGAAAATGTTTTAGTTGGGTATGGAAATCTCAGAATTTTTGGTGGCCTTCCTAAGCCAGGATTCAGACACGGCAAGGACATCAGGTTTGGCGGAGTGTGCTGAAGCAGTGAGTGAAACAAACTCAGGGAGGAGGCTTCTGATGTTAATATGCATGAAACCAAGGCTTTTACGGATACAGATGTCAACAAATGAGACCGCCTGGGGACACAGGGTTAACCTCGACATCACCCAAGGAACAGAGGAGGAGCAGGATGAGGGTACGGCTAAAGGCTATCAAAACTGGTCGTCTAGTGCTTTGGAGACAGAGAGTAAAAGGAGCAGATTGCTAGGCGTGGTAGAATAGATTCAGGGCATAATGTACAGACAGGGTTATGGTTGGGTGCGGGTACAGTGGAGCCAGGATTCAAACATTGAACCTGGTTGGTTAGCTCCCAGCACTGTGGCATTGTTGGCACGTTGTTTATTGTTGTTTAACTAGCTAACATTAGCTGACTGGCTCGTTAGCTAACGTTATGTGACGTGTGTGATCTTAAATGTTGTTACCTAGCTAGGTTCATTGTTTACCTAGCTGGCTAGCTATTACTTAAGCTAAATTGTACTGTTAGCTAGCTAGCTAACGTTAGCTGGCTGGCTCCCTAGCTGACGTTATTATTTGTTTCCAGAGCTGTTTGCTTTTCTAGTTAGAGCCTAATGTTAGGCACTTTGTTCATTGTTGTTTAACTAGCTAATGTTAACTGGCTGGCTTATTAGCTAACGTTACGTGACGTGTGTGATCTTAAACATTGTTTACCTAGCTAGCTAGCTGTATGTCTTAAGCTAAAGTGTACTGTTAGCTAGCTAGCTAACGTTAGCAGTCTGGATGCCGGGCAGAGGTTGTTGTTTTTTTCGTTTGCTTTTCTAGTTAGAGTCTAATGTTAGGCATTCTTTGCACTTTGTTCATTGTTGGCTGGCTCGTTAGCTAACGTTAAGTGACGTGTGTACAACTCCCATTGAATATGGCCGGTGTCAGTAAACATCTGCAAAAAAGCACAATGGGCTGATTAGGTTGTTTTCATGTTATCCAGAGGTAAACAAATCACCGGCCAGAGCTTCAAGTGGAATACGAGATGGGTGGGGCTAAAGCTTTTTGAAATCAACAAAGCATGAAAAACTTTGCCTTTGTTTTGTTTTGTTTCTTGTTTTGTTTTGTTTTTTGTTTGTCAATTAGGGTGTGCAGGTTGAATATGTTTTTTTTTACGGTAATTTGGCTAAAAGCCAAATTGACATTTGCTCAGTACATTGTTTTCACTGAGGAAATGTACTAGTCTGCTGTTAATGATAATGCAGAGTATTTTCCCAAGGTTGCTGTTGATGCTTATCCCACGCTAGTTATTAGAATCAAATTTGTATCCACTTTTGTGCTGTCACTCCTGCTCCAGCTCTCCCTCTCCGGCGCTCGAGAGCGCCAGGTTGTCACCATCATTACACGCAGCGGCGCTCATTAGACTCCTTCCCTTTGTTGATTTCCCTGTATATAATTGTCGGTTGTTCCCTGTGCTGCATTGAAGTTGTTATTCTGTCCCCTGTCCAGACGCCGTTCCTATTTCATGTCTGTTGTCGAATACATGTTCTTACAAGAGCTGAGGTTGATGAGTTGAAGGGTGTGTATTTTGTCCTGTAGTTCATTCAATGTAATTGGAGAATCCAGTGGGTTCTGGTAGTCTTTAATATTTGATTCTAAGATTTGTATTTGATCATGTATGCTGTATGTTTTTGCTGTTCTATGATATAGGGCCAAAAAAGATTGGTTTATCCATACATCCCCATACCAATACTCTTCGTGTTGTTGTTTAGTGTTTTCCAAATTTCCCAGAAGTGGTTAGAGCCTATGGATTCTTCAATTACATTGAACTGATTTCTGACGAGCTGTTCTTTCTTTTTCCGTAGTGTATTTCTGTATTGTTTTAGTGAGTCACCATATTGAAGGCGTAGACTCAGGTTTTCTGCGTCTCTATGTTTTTGGTTGGACAGGTTTCTCAATTTCTTTTAGGTTTTTGCATTCTTCATGAAACCATTTGTCATTGTTGTTCATTTTCTTTGGTCGTTTGCTTGAGATTTCCAGATTTCTAGATCATGAAGTGCGTTTGAGAGACTAGTCAAGGACCATATCACCTCCACCCTACCTGACACCCTAGACCCACTCCAATTTGCTTACCGCCCAAATAGGTCCACAGACGATGCAATCTCAACCACACTGCACACTGCCCTAACCCATCTGGACAAGAGGAATACCTATGTGAGAATGCTGTTCATCGACTACAGCTCGGCATTTAACAACATAGTGCCCTCCAAGCTTGTCATCAAGCTCGAAACCCTGGGTCTCGACCCCGCCCTGTGCAACTGGGTACTGGACTTCCTGACGGGCCGCCCCCAGGTGGTGAGGGTAGGGAACAACATTTCCACCCCGCTGATCCTCAACACTGGGGCCCCACAAGGGTGCGTTCTGAGCCCTCTCCTGTACTCCCTGTTCACCCACGACTGCGTGGCCACGCACGCTCCAACTCAATCATCAAGTTTGCGGACGACACAACAGTTGTAGGCTTGATTACCAACAACGACGAGACTGCCTACAGGGAGGAGGCGAGGGCCCTAGGAGAGTGGTGTCAGGAAAATAACCTCACACTCAACGTCAACAAAACTAAGGAGATGATTGTGGACTTCAGGAAACAGCAGAGGGAACACGCCCCTATCCACATCGATGGAACAGTAGTGGAGAGGGTAGTAAGTTTTAAGTTCCTCAGCGTACACATCACAGACAAACTGAATTGGTCCACCCACACAGACAGTATCGTGAAGAAGGCGCAGCAGCGCCTCTTCAACCTCAGGAGGCTGAAGAAATTTGGCTTGTCACCAAAAGCACTCACAAACTTCTACAGATGCAAAATCGAGAGCATCCTGGCGGGCTGTATGACCGCCTGGTATGGCAACTGCTCCGCCCACAACCGTAAGGCTCTCCAGAGGGTAGTGAGTTCTGCACAACGCATCACCGGGGGCAAACTACCTGCCCTCCAGGACACCTACACCACCCGATGTCACAGGAAGGCACATAAAGATCAAGGACAACAACCACCCGAACCACTGCCTGTTCACCCCTCTATCATCCAGAAGGTGAGGTCAGTACAGGTGCATCAAAGCTGGGACCGAGAGACTGAAAAAAGCTTCTATCTCAAGGCCATCAGACTGTTAAACAGCCACCACTAACATTGAGTGGCTGCTGCCAACACACTGTTCAACTCCAGCCACTTTAATAATGGGAATTGATGGGAAATGATATAAAATATATCACTAGCCACTTTAAACAATGCTACCTAATATAATGTTTACATACCCTACATTATTCATCTCATATGTATATACTGTACTCTATATCATCTACTGCATCTTTATGTAATACATGTATCACTAGCCACTTTAACAATGCCATTTTGTTTACATACTCATCTCATATGTATATACTGCACTCAATGCCATCTACTGTATCTTGCCTATGCTGCTCTGTACCATCACTCATTCATATATCTTTATTTACATATTCTTTATCCCCTTCCACTTGTGTCTATAAGGTAGTAGTTTTGGAATTGTTAGCTGGATTACTTGTTGGTTATTACTGCATTGTCGGAACTAGAAGCGCAAGCATTTCGCTACACTCGCATTAACATCTGCTAACCATGTGTATGTGACAAATAAAATTAGATTTGATTTAAAATATACTGTTTAGGTTTTCTACTGGCAAGTTTACACCTTCGCTATTACAGTGAAATGTTGTGTCCGGGAAGTTGTCTAAGTAGTTTTTTTGTAGGTTTCCACACTACTTTCCATCTCTAGCATTTCTTAATATTATTCAGTTCCTTTGGCTTTGATGCCTCATGCTTGAGTATTGCTCCGTTCAAGCAGACTCTGATCTGATTCGTCAGTGGGCTGCCTGAACGCTCTGAGAGTCTGGGTTGAGGTCAAGAGATGAGCTATAGGTGTATCTACCATAGGAGTCCCTCAAAGCCTACCATTGACTATGATAAAGTGAGAGATGAGCTATAGGTGTATCTACCATAGGAGTCCCCTCAAAGCCTACCATTTAATATGTATATACCCAGCATGCGACTGAGCTGCAGGAGTTGAGACCTGTTTTTGTTGGGTATGTTGTCGTAGTTCTGCCTAGGGTGGAATATGGGGGAGGGAATGCTGTCACATCCAGGTAGGAGTTTGTCCCCCTGTGTGCTGAGGGTGTCAGGTTCTTGTCCAGTTCTGGCATGTAGGTTGCTATAGACTGGTACATGTCCCTGATGCTTGGTATTTTTTATTTAAATAACCTTTATTTAACTGGACAAGTCAGTTTAGAACAAGTTCCTATTTTACAAAAACCTCGACCAAACCCGGAAAACACGGTTTGTGTGACGCCCTATGGGGTTAAGGAGAAGTATATCTTTAAATCTGTGAATAACACTTGCATCTTTTAATGTTTATTATGAGTATTTCTGTAAATTGATGTGGCTCTGTGCAAATTCACAGGATGTTTTGGAGGCAAAGCCAAATGTGAACTGAGGTTTTTGGATATAAATATGAACTTGATTGAACAAAACATACATGTATTGTGTCACATGTTGCCTCGGAAGTGTCATCTGAGGAAGAATATCAAAGGTTAGTGATTCATTTTATCAATATTTCTGCTTTTTGTGACTCCTCTCTTTGGTTGGAAAATCGCTGTATGCTTTCTGTGACTAGTTGCTGACCTAACATATGTTCTGCTTTCGCCAAAAAGCTTTTTTGAAATCGGACACTGTGGTTGGCTTAACAAGAATGTTATCTTTAAAATGGTGCCTAATACTTGTATGTTTGAGAAAATAGAATTATGAAATTACCGTTGATTGAATATGGCGCCCTGCAATTTCATTGGCTGTTGGCGAGGGGTTCCGCTAGCGAACTTCACACTACGCCATGAAGGACTGAAATCGCCCCTGCTCAAGAAAGCACATATACATGCCCATCTGAAGTTTGCCAATGAACATCTGAATGATTCAGAGGACAACTGGGTGAAAGTGTTATGGTCAGATGAGACCAAAATGGAGCTCTTTGGTATCATCTCAACTTGCCATGTTTGGAGGAGGAGGAATGGTGCCTATGACCCCAAGAACACCATCCCCACTGTCAAACATGGAGGTGGAAACATTATGCTTTGGGGTGTTTTTCTGCTAAGGGGACAGGACAACTTCACCGCATCAAAGGGACAATGGACGGGCCATGTACCGTCAAATCTTGGGTGAGAACCTCCTTCCCTCAGCAAGGGCATTGAAAATGGGTCGTGGATGGGTATTCCAGCATGACAATGACCCAAAACACACGGCCAAGGCAACAAAGGAGAGGCTCAAGAAGAAGCACATTAAGGTCCTGGAGTTTTCTAGCCAGTCTCCAGACCTTCATCCCATAGAAAATCTGTGGAGGGAGCTGAAGGTTCGAGTTGCCAAACGTCAGCCTCGAAACCTTAATGACTTGGAGAAGAGGAGTGGGACAAAATCCCTCCTGAGATGTGTGCAAAGCTGGTGGCCAACTACAAGAAACGTCTGACCTCTGATTGCCAAAAAGGGTTTTGCCACCAAGTACTAAGTCATGTTTTGCAGAGGGGTCAAATACTCATTTTCCTCATTAAAATGCAAATCAATTTATAACATTTTTGATGTTTTGTTGTTGTTATTCTGTCTCTCTCTGTTCAAATAAACCATTAAAATTATAGACGGATAATTTCTTTGTCAGTGGGCAAACGTACAAAATCAGCAGGGGATCAAATACTTTTTTCCCTCACTGTATATAGTTAGAGCAGGCCAAGGTAATAGATCACTCACACTTCCTTCCGGTTTTGGAGTTGTTGGTTCTGTGGGTCTGGCGGATAAGGCACCAGCATCCTCCTGACGATTTCTGCAGAAGCTGGGGTTCTTGGGATATGTAGCCTCCTCTGGTTTTGAGATCTTATGTGCACACTTACCACATAATGAGGTGGAAACTGAGCTGCACTTCCTAACCTCCTGCCAAATGTATGACCATATTGGAGACACATATTTCCCTCAGATTACACAGACCCACAAAGAATTTGAAAACAAACTCAATCATTGATAAACTCCCATATCTACTGGGTGAAATACCAGTGTGCCATCACAGCAGCAAGATTTGTGACCTGTTGCCGCAAGAAAAGGTCAACCAGTGAAGAACAAACACCATTGTAAATACAACCCATATTTATGTTTATATATTTTCCATTTTGTACTTTAACTAGTTGCACATAATGTGACATTTGAAATGTCTTTATTATTTTGGAACTTTTGTGAGTGTAATGTTTACTGTTATACCATTTTGGGGGGTTTATTTATTTATTTATTTATTGTTTATTTCACTTTAGTTTATTATCAACTTCACTTACCTTGGCAACGTGAACATATGTTTCCCAATAAAACCCTGTAACTGAAATTGAGCGAGAGCCCACTACAGCAGTAGAGGATTGCGGACGGTCTTCAGGCGATCACAGCATCTGGCTGTTGGAGAGAAGAGAACAAAAGAGAACGTAACTTCCTGTGCCATTTAACGGCTCAGCGCCATCTGAGAAAAGTACTTCCTTTTCACGCAGAGACAGAATAGCGCGGGTCTGACGGGAAGCATGGAACTGTCAGTCAGTGTTTTTGAACAGAGCTGCCATGTTTCCTCATTGTCTCACACTTCCCTATGAAGTGATTACTGCTCTGGCTACGCAGCGTTTAAGCTGGTGATTCATCAATGGGGCTTAAATGGAGTTTGGAACTGGAACGGCCTGCTCTGTCACTCCAGGGGAAAGAGATGATCTCTTTACGTAAGAGACTCCGTAGGTGTTGCAAGATGGAACTTCAAACAGGGAAGCATATTAACATACCATTGAGTGTGTGATTGCAGGTGAAAATGTCAGTACTGGTGTGTACAGAACCCTGTGAAGAGAATCTGTGAAAATATTTTAAATATTCCAAAGATTCTAATCTAACGTTCCACACAAAGAGGATAATAATGTAGAGATCTTTTAGAAATTCTAGGCACTTTTCTGGGAGTAGAATGACAAAGGGTTCAAAGCTTACAGTATTTGACTTCACTTACCGATGCTGCCGCAGGTGTCTATGGGTTTGGAAAGTATACAGAGCAGTTATTCATGCAGTTATGGTCCTTCTGTAGCTCAGTTGGTAGAGCATGGCGCTTGTAACGCCAGGGTAGTGGGTTCGATCCCCGGGACCACCCATACGTAGAATGTATGCACACATGACTGTAAGTCGCTTTGGATAAAAGCGTCTGCTAAATGGCATATATATATATATATATATATATATATATTTTTTTTTTATTCAGAGTCATGTCACTTCCTACATGTCACTTCCTACATGTCACTTCCTTTATGTCACTTCCTACATGTCACTTCCTACATGTCACTTCCTTTATGTCACTTCCTACATGTCACTTCCTACAAGGCCTTTCTTTGGCTGACATTTTAAAGATACAACATACCCTAGCTATTCAACAACTAATGACAGTGTGCTAAAGATGTAATCCAAACTGCCACGTCCGTTTGAAATATCATAAGAAGTTACCGTAAACAAAGAACACAGTTTTAACCCTGAGACATCACACCTGTCAGGCATAGGTGTATAGGTGGCAGGGAAGTCAGGCGCAGGAGAGTCAAACGGAGTGTAAAATGGAGTCTTTTAATAATGTCATGGTAACATGCTCCATAACACTAAACAGGAAAAGAACATAAACAAAATATGGGTACGAAGACCCGTCGCGCACCTATACAACAAACAACACTACACTGACAATAAACAATCTCTGACAAAGACATGAGGGGAAACAGAGGGTTAAATACACAACAGGTAATGAATGGGATTGAAAACAGGTGTGTGGGAAGACAAGACAAAACTAATGGAAAATGAAAAATGGATCAATGATGGCTAGAAGACCGGTGACGTCGAACGCCGAGCACCGCCCGAACAAGGAGAGGCAACGACTTCGGCAGAAGTCGTGACACACAAGCGATGGAACTGCAGTACATTTATTTTTCAATGCTCTCCTCGACACACCTCAACTCCGCTTTGTCCACACAAAAAACAACCAAAATACAATAACATAGGTCCACTAATCTGGTTTCCATCTTTTAAATGCAAACATTTGCTCAGATTTGAGCATCGGGGAGGAGATAGGCTAAGGCCTCAGTAGCTGTGGGGTTCAGGTGTCTCGTGTTCTGATTCGAATTCTGCATAAATAAGAAACTGAGAAAATGTTGTGATTTATTTAAGGAATGCCAGTAAGGGTCAACAAATGAGTTGTTGTGCTGTGTGTGTGTGTGTGTGTGTGTGTGTGTGTGTGTGTGTGTGTGTGTGTGTGTGTGTGTGTGTGTGTGTGTGTGTGTGTGTGTGTGTGTGTGTGTGTGGTGCATGGTGAAGGCATTACGAGGCAGTGCACATCAGTGACTCTTATAGATGTTCGCTACCTCGGTCCTCCTCACCCACACCAGGGGACAGTGACCCCGTAGGGCTGCATCACAGGCTGCATCACAGGCTGCATCACAGGCTGCATCACAGGCTGCATCACAGGCTGCATCACAGGCTGCATCACAGATGGCACCTAAATTCCTACATACTCTAGTGCATTTCCTTGGCCTCCCTCTATCCTTTCTCTCAATTTCTCCCTCTAGTCGTCGGAGTGCATGCTGGGAGTGAGTCGGGAAGCAGGAGTGATTGTGGGAGCGACTGGAATTCATTCACTCTATTTGGTTTCTGTCTATTCAGTGTGTGTGTATATATACACTGCTCCAAAAAATAAAGGGAACACTTAAACAACACAATGTAACTCCAAGTCAATCACACTTCTGTGAAATCATACTGTCCATTTAGGAAGCAACACTGATTGACAATAAATTTCACATGCTGTTGTGCAAATGGAATAGACAACAGGTGGAAATTCTAGGCAATAAGCAAGACACCCCCAATAAAGGAGTGGTTCTGCAGGTGGTGACCACAGACCACTTCTCAGTTCCTATGCTTCTTGGCTGATGTTTTGGTCACTTTTGAATGCTGGTCGGTGCTTTCACTCTAGTGGTAGCATGAGACGGAGTCTACAACCCACACAAGTGGCTCAGGTAGTGCAGCTCATCCAGGATGGCACATCAATGCGATCTGTGGCAAGAAGGTTTGCTGTGTCTGTCAGCGTAGTGTCCAGAGCATGGAGGCGCTACCAGGAGACAGGCCAGTACATCAGGAGACGTGGAGGAGGCCGTAGGAGGGCAACAACCCAGCAGCAGGACCGCTACCTCCGCCTTTGTGCAAGGAGAAGCAGGAGGATCACTGCCAGAGCCCTGCAAAATGACCTCTAGCAAGCCACAAATGTGCATGTGTCTGCTCAAACGGTCAGAAACAGACTCCATGAGGGTGGTATGAGGGCCCGATGTCCACAGGTGGGGGTTGTGCTTACAGCCCAACACCGTGCAGGACGTTTTGGCATTTGCCAGAGAACACCAAGATTGGCAAATTCGCCACTGGCACCCTGTGCTCTTCACAGATGAAAGCAGGTTCACACTGAGCACATGACAGACGTGACAGAGTCTGGAGACGCCGTGGAGAACGTTCTGGTGCCTGCAACATCCTCCAGCATGACTGGTGTGGGTCAGTCATGGTGTGGGGTGGCATTTCTTTGCGGGGCCGCACAGCCCTCCATGTGCTCGCCAGAGGTAGCCTGACTGCCATTAGGTACCGAGATGAGATCCTCAGACCCCTTTTGAGACATTATGCTGTTGCGGATGGCCCTGGGTTCCTCCTAATGCAAGACAATGCTAGACCTCATGTGGCTGGAGTGTGTCAGCAGTTCCTGTAAGAGGAAGGCATTGATGCTATGGACTGGCCCGCCCGTTCCCTAGACCTGAATCCAATTGAGCACATCTGGGACATCATGTCTCGCTCCATCCACCAACGCCACGTTGCACCACAGACTGTCCAGGAGTTGGCAAATGCTTTAGTCCAGGTCTGGGAGGAGATCCCTCAGGAGACCATCCTCCACCTCATCAGGAGCATGCCCAGGCATTGTAGGGAGGTCATACAGGCACGTGGAGGCCACACACACTACTGAAACTCATTTTGACTTGTTTTAAGGACATTACATCAAAGTTGGATCAGCCTGTAGTGTGGTTGAATGTAGAATGTAGCTTCGCAGTTGGCACTATCATTGGGTGTGATAGCATACAATCCTCAAGGAGTAGTGACATTCTTAGATTCTATTGAAAAGGTGAATACGATAGTTGAGAGTTGTGGTATTTCCTCTTGTGAATCCGGCGAAGAAAGTTCTATTTCCTAACGTGTCACCATTTTTTAGAGATGACGTGTTGGAGTGAGAGTTATCTCCTCATGGACAACTTGTTTCTACAATTATTTTATTTTAATTTTTTGAGGGGATACAAATCTCCTTTGCTGAAACATGTCGTATCTCATAGGAGACAGGTGCACATGATTTTAAAGAAGGATACTGACGGACAGAATTTAGCTTTAAGATTGACGGATTGGATGATGTGTTCTATGCTTCCACTGAATCACTTAAATGCCTGGGTTATAGAAGAGAGGGGCATTTGGAACGTTATTGTCCCGAGAACAAACGATCAGAGCCCAGTAGCTAATGCACCACCGTGAAGGGATGAACATATTAAGGGGGTAGGGGAAGGGAGAGGTGAAGGGAAAGGAAGGGGAAGGGAGAGGGTGGGCAGAGAGGGTGGTTGGAAAAGTAGGAAAGGACGGCAGGTGGCTAGGGGGAAATTGATCAGAGCAAAGAGGAGGAGAAATAGCCGGTGAGACTGCGACTGAGTTCGCTCAGTCGGTGCTGGAATATTAAAGTGGAGTTCAAGAGGAGATTGAAACAATGGAAAATGAAACAAATGTATTTTTTAAAGTACCGAGGATTAAGAGGAAGAACTTAAGGGGTGATGAAGGTTCTAATTCTAAGAGGAACGTAGAGATGATAAATCAGTTGAGGATAAACAGGAAGTAGAGACGGTGGAGTTTTCCTCTGGGGAGGGAGAATGAGTCATTTGACGCATCGCCACAAAATAGTGAGAGAAATGGGGTGAAGGGAGGTATGGGATTGAGATGATTGTTCATTTCAAAAATTGAAATATATGCAGGATTATAATGTAACAGATTTTTTTCTTCCTGAAAATGATTTGTTTATTGAATCAGCAAATGTGTGAAATATAATTGGGGGAGGTTTGACAAGTCCTGAAATCGCTAGACTCAAGAAAGTTGTTACGAGAGTGACAAGTGATTTAAATTCTGAAGGAACTGAAAGAGTTCAGCCTTAACTCTGGAAAGAGATGCTGTCTGTCTCTTACTGTCTGTCTCTTACTCTGTATTTCTTCCCCCCAGTCAGGAGCAGTTGTAAGATGTCTTCTGTAAATGTAAATGGGGCGAGAGAGGTTAAAAACAGAGCTGTGGAGTTTGAGTTAATGTAAAGTAACACACGTTTCCTACAGAAAACGCATAGTAATATTAAACATGAAGTTATGTGGCAATAGGACAGGGGAGAGAGTCACAGAAACTAAACAAGTGGGGGTGTGGCCATCCTTTTGATGTGAAAACATCACTATGTGTGTAATAAATGTATATGCCCCAGTAGTGGCAGTCGAGAGGGGATGTTTTATAGAGACAAATACCATTGAGAATTGAGGATTATTTATTTCTTGTTTAGGATTTCAACTGTACAGTCAGTGATTTTGATAGAAACCACAAAAACCTCATATGGCCTCAATTACTTAAAAAAAAAACATTATTGTAACCCATGAACTATGTGATATTTGGCGGAGCCGAAATGGAAGCAGAAGACAGTTCACATGGGCCCAAGTGAGAGAGAACACGATCTATCTATCTCAGGTTAGATAGATTTCATTGTTTAGAGCGTCAATCTCAGGTCTGTAAATCAAGTGTGATATCCCCAGCGGGATTTTCTGATCACTGTTTAATAACAGAGGTGGTTTACATTAATGCTGTAGGATAGCGGCAGGGTAGACTAGCGGTTAGAGCGTTGGGCTAGTAAACGAAAGGTTGAACTTCAAATCCCCGAGCTGACAAGGTACAAGTTTGTCGTTCTGCCCCTGAACAGGCAGTTACCCCACTGTTCCTAGGCCGTCATTGAAAATAAGAATTTGTTCTTAACTGACTTGCCGAGTTAAATAAAGGTTAAAAAAAGTGTGTACTGTCATTTTAATATAACTTTATTGATTAATGTTCACTTCCAAAAATGATGTAGTTTTTTTCTGGGAGAGGTGGAGGTCTGAAGAGGACAGTTTTGTATCTCTTCAACAGTGGTGGGATATTGGGAACATCCAGATTCAACAATTCTGTAATCAATCCACGATGAATGTCACCAGATCAATGCACGTCCTTGAATCTGAAAAAGAGTAACTCTGATGTTAGTTGAGACCACAGGAGATCGAGGCCATACTCAGGAACTCAAGAAAAAACAAGTTGGCAGATCTCCTGGGCATTAGAGCACAGGAGGCATTGGTGACAAGTAAGTTTACAGGAATCTCTGAAATGGATGCCTCATCCAAATTTTTCTTTTTCTAATGGACAAAGAGGAATTATTCATTGCCTAAAATCAGCTGATGGACAGGAACCCTATTGGAATTAGAAAGAGGTCAGTAGAGTTCTATACCGAGTTCTACCAGTGGAATTAGAAAGAGGACAGTCGAGTTCTATGCTGAGTTCTACCAGTGGAATTAGAAAGAGGACAGTCAAGTTCTATGCTTAGTTCTACAAGTGGAATTAGATAGAGGACAGTAGAGTTATATGCTGAGCTCTACCAGTGGAATTAGAAAGAGGACAGTACAGTTATATGCTGAGTTCTACAAGTGGAATTAGATAGAGGACAGTAGAGTTCTATGCTGAGCTCTACCAGTGGAATTAGAAAGAGGACAGTACAGTTATATGCTGAGTTCTACAAGTGGAATTAGATAGAGGACAGTAGAGTTATATGCTGAGTTCTACAAGTGGAATTAGAAAGAGGACAGTACAGTTATATGCTGAGTTCTACAAGTGGAATTAGAAAGAGGACAGTAGAGTTATATGCTGAGTTCTACAAGTGGAATTAGAAAGAGGACAGTACAGTTATATGCTGAGTTCTACAAGTGGAATTAGAAAGAGGACAGTACAGTTATATGCTGAGCTGTGAGTACGAAGAGGATGTAAAAGTGACACAGCAGTTCTTTGATGGGCTCCCACAGGTGGCTGCAGGAGCTCAGGTTGAACTAGAGCAACCATTGTCTTTGCAGGAGCTGCACACTGCATTAAAAGGCATGGCCAACGGAAGGGCACCGGGCACTGATGGGCTTCCCGTTGACTTACTTAAAGTATTTTTGGGCGATGTTGGGAGAGGATTGGCTAGCAGTAGTTAATGATAGTTTGACCGGAGGTTTACTACTGATAAGCTGCAGAAGGGCTGTCCTCATCCTACTGCCAAAATAGGGTGACCCTATGGAGGTGAAGAACTGGATGGGCCCAGCTTAATGGATGAAGAATGGGTGGCTGAACATTTGGAAGTGAGGTCGGAAAGGATTGTCAGACAACTGCTGGGAAGCTGCAGGAAGACTCTGTCAGCAGAAGAGGGGATTCAGAGAAGAGAAGAAGAGGCTCAACAGACAAAAGAAAAAGGTTACACGATGAAAACATCCCATTTCCAAGATTTGGGATTAAACCTCAGAGTCAGAAAGAAAATGTTTTATTACTGGATTTGAGAGGGTTGGAAGAGGTGAGTCTGGATAAGGTGAATGGGAAGGATTTGTATAGGGGGTGTGTCAAGGTTTTTGAATAAAAGATTCATTGAAAAATAGATAAGGCTTGGAGGGTAAGATTGGGCCTTGATGACAAGGTAAAGCCAGCATGGAGAACACTGTACAGGGGACTGGTGATATGTAATGGGGGGTGTTGATGACAAGGTAAAGCCAGTATGGAGAACACTGTACAGGGGACTGGTGATATGTAATGGGGGGTGTTGATGACAAGGTAAAGCCAGCATGGAGAACACTGTACAGGGGACTGGTGATATGTAATGGGGGTGTTGATGACAAGGTAAAGCCAGCATGGAGAACACTGTACAGGGACTGGTGATATGTAATGGGGGTGTTGATGACAAGGTAAAGCCAGCATGGAGAACACTGTACAGGGGACTGGTGATATGTAATGGGGGTTTTGATGACAAGGTAAAGCCAGCATGGAGAACACTGTACAGGGGACTGGTGATATGTAATGGGGGGTGTTGATGACAAGGTAAAGCCAGCATGGAGAACACTGTACAGGGGACTGGTGATATGTAATGGGGGGTGTTGATGACAAGGTAAAGCCAGCATGGAGAACACTGTACAGGGGACTGGTGATATGTAATGGGGGGTGTTGATGACAAGGTAAAGCCAGCATGGAGAACACTGTACAGGGGACTGGTGATATGTAATGGGGGGTGTTGATGACAAGGTAAAGCCAGCATGGAGAACACTGTACAGGGGACTGGTGATATGTAATGGGGGTGTTGATGACAAGGTAAAGCCAGCATGGAGAACACTGTACAGGGACTGGTGATATGTAATGGGGGTGTTGATGACAAGGTAAAGCCAGCATGGAGAACACTGTACAGGGGACTGGTGATATGTAATGGGGGGTGTTGATGACAAGGTAAAGCCAGCATGGAGAACACTGTACAGGGGACTGGTGATATGTAATGGGGGGTGTTGATGACAAGGTAAAGCCAGCATGGAGAACACTGTACAAGCCACTGTTACCAAAGGGGACTGGTGATATGTAATGGGGGGTGTTGATGACAAGGTAAAGCCAGCATGGAGAACACTGTACAAGCCACTGTTACCAAAGGGGACTGGTGATATGTAATGGGGGGTGTTGATGACAAGGTAAAGCCAGCATGGAGAACACTGTACAGGGGACTGGTGATATGTAATGGGGGGTGTTGATGACAAGGTAAAGCCAGTATGGAGAACACTGTACAGGGGACTGGTGATATGTAATGGGGGGTGTTGATGACAAGGTAAAGCCAGCATGGAGAACACTGTACAGGGGACTGGTGATATGTAATGGGGGGTGATACATGGCTTCATTGCAGTTAATGCTTTTCTTTCTGTCATTAACTCAGATGTCGGAGATGGATGTCCTTTATGTAATATAAGAGAAACATTTTTCACTGTTTTATGGAGTGTGAGAGGATAAAGCCTCTCTTTGAAATACTAGAGTCTTTTATTACAGCTGTAGGGGAGATTTTCAATAACACTGTTTATATTTTGGTGTTTCAATATAGTAAGCAACAGAAAAGAAAATGCCAACTGTTAAATGTTATTTTGGGACAAGCTAAGATGTAAATTTGTCTGAATAGGAAACATAAGATAGACACGGGATACAGGTGTCATGTTTTGTCATTTATTATCTTGTCTTGTCCCTGTGCTTCCCATTCTATTCGTTTCCCTCTGCTGGTCTTATTAGGTTCTTTCCCTCTTTCTATCCCTCTCTCTCCCCCTCCCTCTCTCACTCTCTCGCTCTCTCTTCTCTCTATCGTTCCGTTCCTGCTCCCAGCTGTTCCTATTCCCCTAATCAATCATTTAGTCTTCCCACACCTGTTCCCGATCCTTTCCCCTGATTAGAGTCCCTATTTCTTCCTTTGTGTTCCGTTCCTGTCCTGTCGGTTCCTTGTCTAGAATTCACCGTGCTGTGTTTGTGTATCGCCCTGTCGTGTCGTGTTTTCCTCAGATGCTGCGTGGTGAGCAGGTGTCTGAGTCTGTTTGGTTCAAGTGCCTTCCCGAGGCAACCTGCTGTTCACCTGCTGTTCAAGATCGAGTCTCCAGTTTGTCCTCGTCATTTCGAGTGAAAGTTGTGTTTTTTTGATTGTATTTACTTTACTGGATTAAAGACTCTGTTTTCGCCAAGTCGCTTTTGGGTCCTCTTTCACCAGCATGACAACAACACCTCATTCCAACACAACACCTCATACTACCACAACAAAACCCCCTCATTCCAACACAACCAAAACTAACTCATTCCTAGCACACAAGTTATTACTTGCTAGGGATATGGGACCAAATACTAAACTTTTGACTACTTTTTGTTAACATACCTCATTTATTTAAACCGGTCTTGTTGTTTCTCATCTTGATCAATAATGTAATGCAACCGCTGTGTCAGTTTTCAAAAACTTTACGGATGCAATAATCTGAGTACGGCGCTCAGACGACATATAAAATCCAAGAATATGTCATGTTGCAGTCAACATAATTCAGAAATAGCATTATAAATATTCACTTACCTTTGATGATCTTTGTCAGAATGCATTCCCAGGAATCCCAGTTCCACAATAAATGTTTGATTTGTTCCATAAAGTCCATCATTTGTGTCCAAATACCTCCTTTTGGCGTTTAGTAAACAAATTGAAACTCACGAGGTGCTGGCAAATCCAGCAGAAATGTCGGACGAAAATTCCCAAAAGTTATATTACTGGTCGTAGAAACAAATCAAACAATGTATAGAATCAATCTTTAGGATGTTTTTATCATAAAGGTTCAATAATGTCCCAACCGGAGAATTAATTTGTCTTTAGAAAAGCAATGGAGAGCTAACTTTCTCATGACCACGCGTCACGAGACCGAGGCTGCTGGCAGACCTCTGACTCGTTCCCCTCTCATTCAGCCCCCCTTCACAGTAGAAGCCTTAAACAACATTCTAAAGACTGTTGACATCTAGTGGAAGCATTAGGAAGTGAAAGATTACCCATATCCCACTGTATTGTCAATAGGGGCTGAGTTGAAAACCTACACACCTCAGATTTCCCACTTTCTTGTTAGATTTTTTTTCTCAGGTTTTTGCCTGCCATATGAGTTCTGTTATTCTCACAGACATCATTCAAACAGTTTTAGAGTGTTTTCTATCCAATACTACTAATAATATGCATATATTAGCATCTGGGCACGCTTTTCATCCATAAAAAGTTAATGGATATTTTCAGAATTTTGATAATCTATTGTTAGCTAGCTACATTTTCAGATATTACACATTTCTAATTTTGACAGAAAGTGGTTTTCATTTCAAGTCAAATTGTACTGTTAGCTAGCTAGCTATATGTCTTAAGCCAAATTGTACTGTTAGCTAGCTAGAGGGTCCTTGGTTTGAGCCCGGGTAGGGGCTGAAAGCTACACTGTTACACCGGGATGTTAAGCATATCTCAGTTTAGGTCACCTAACAGAACGAACTCTGAAGATAGATGGGGGACATCAATTAACATATGGTGTCCAGGGAACAGCTGGAAGCTGAGGGGGGTCTGTTACAGATGGCAACAGTGAGAGACTTAATTCTGGAGAGATTACTTTTTTAAAATTAGAAGCTCGAACTGTTTGGGCCCAGACCTGGAAAGTATGCACTTTGCAGGCTATCTCTGGAGTAGATTGCAACCCCCCCTTTGGCAGTTCTATCTTGACGGAAAATGTTTTAGTTGGGTATGGAAATCTCAGAATTTTTGGTGGCCTTCCTAAGCCAGGATTCAGACACGGCAAGGACATCAGGTTTGGCGGAGTGTGCTGAAGCAGTGAGTGAAACAAACTTAGGGAGGAGGCTTCTGATGTTAATATGCATGAAACCAAGGCTTTTACGGATACAGATGTCAACAAATGAGACCGCCTGGGGACACAGGGTTAACCTCCACATCACCCAAGGAACAGAGGAGGAGCAGGATGAGGGTACGGCTAAAGGCTATCAAAACTGGTCGTCTAGTGCTTTGGGGACAGAGAGTAAAAGGAGCAGATTGCTAGGCGTGGTAGAATAGATTCAGGGCATAATGTACAGACAGGGTTATGGTTGGGTGCGGGTACAGTGGAGCCAGGATTCAAACATTGAACCTGGTTGGTTAGCTCCCAGCACTGTGGCATTGTTGGCACGTTGTTTATTGTTGTTTAACTAGCTAACATTAGCTGACTGGCTCGTTAGCTAACGTTATGTGACGTGTGTGATCTTAAATGTTGTTACCTAGCTAGGTTCATTGTTTACCTAGCTGGCTAGCTATTACTTAAGCTAAATTGTACTGTTAGCTAGCTAGCTAACGTTAGCTGGCTGGCTCCCTAGCTGACGTTATTATTTGTTTCCAGAGCTGTTTGCTTTTCTAGTTAGAGCCTAATGTTAGGCACTTTGTTCATTGTTGTTTAACTAGCTAATGTTAACTGGCTGGCTTATTAGCTAACGTTACGTGACGTGTGTGATCTTAAACATTGTTTACCTAGCTAGCTAGCTGTATGTCTTAAGCTAAAGTGTACTGTTAGCTAGCTAGCTAACGTTAGCAGTCTGGATGCCGGGCAGAGGTTGTTGTTTTTTTCGTTTGCTTTTCTAGTTAGAGTCTAATGTTAGGCATTCTTTGCACTTTGTTCATTGTTGGCTGGCTCGTTAGCTAACGTTAAGTGACGTGTGTACAACTCCCATTGAATATGGCCGGTGTCAGTAAACATCTGCAAAAAAAGCACAATGAGCTGATTAGGTTGTTTTCATGTTATCCAGAGGTAAACAAATCACCGGCCAGAGCTTCAAGTGGAATACGAGATGGGTGGGGCTAAAGCTTTTTTGAAATCAACAAAGCATGAAAAAAACTTTGCCTTTGTTTTGTTTTGTTTCTTTGTCAATTAGGGTGTGCAGGTTGAATATGTTTTTTTTTACGGTAATTTGGCTAAAAGCCAAATTGACATTTGCTCAGTACATTGTTTTCACTGAGGAAATGTACTAGTCTGCTGTTAATGATAATGCAGAGTATTTTCCCAAGGTTGCTGTTGATGCTTATCCCACGCTAGTTATTAGAATCAAATTTGTATCCACTTTTGTGCTGTCACTCCTGCTCCAGCTCTCCCTCTCCGGCGCTCGAGAGCGCCAGGTTGTCACCATCATTACACGCAGCGGCGCTCATTAGACTCCTTCCCTTTGTTGATTTCCCTGTATATAATTGTCGGTTGTTCCCTGTGCTGCATTGAAGTTGTTATTCTGTCCCCTGTCCAGACGCCGTTCCTATTTCATGTCTGTTGTCGAATACATGTTCTTACAAGAGCTGAGGTTGATGAGTTGAAGGGTGTGTATTTTGTCCTGTAGTTCATTCAATGTAATTGGAGAATCCAGTGGGTTCTGGTAGTCTTTAATATTTGATTCTAAGATTTGTATTTGATCATGTATGCTGTATGTTTTTGCTGTTCTATGATATATTCTATGATATAGGGCCAAAAAGATTGGTTTATCCATACATCCCCATACCAATACTCTTCGTGTTGTTGTTTAGTGTTTTCCAAATTTCCCAGAAGTGGTTAGAGCCTATGGATTCTTCAATTACATTGAACTGATTTCTGACGAGCTGTTCTTTTTTTTCCGTAGTGTATTTCTGTATTGTTTTAGTGAGTCACCATAGTGAATACGTAGGCTCAGGTTTTCTGCTTCTCAATTTCTTTCTTAGATTTTTGCATTCTTCATCAAACCATTTGTCATTATTGTTAATTTTCTTTGGTTTTCTATTTGAGATTTTCAGATTTGATAGGGAAGCTGAGAGGTCAAATATACTGTTAAGATTTTCTACTGCCAAGTTTACACCTTCACTATTACAGTGGAACGTTTTACCCAGGAAATTGTCTAAAAGGGATTGAATTTGTTGTTGCCTAATTGTTTTTTGGTAGGTTTCCAAACTGCATTCCTTCCATCTATAGCATTTCTTAATGTTACTCAGTTCCTTTGGCTTTGATGCTTCATGATTGGGTATTGCTCTGTTCAAGTAGACTGTGATTTTTCTGTGGTCTGATAGGGGTGTCAGTGGACTGACTGTGAACGCTCTGAGAGATTCTGGGTTGAGGTCAGTGATAAAGTAGTCTACAGTACTACTGCCAAGAGATGAGCTATAGGTTTTCTGCGTCTCTATGTTTTTGGTTGGACAGGTTTCTCAATTTCTTTTAGGTTTTTGCATTCTTCATGAAACCATTTGTCATTGTCGTTAGTTTTCTTTGGTCGTTTGCTTGAGATTTCCAGATTTCTAGATCATGAAGTGCGTTGAGAGACTAGTCAAGGACCATATCACCTCCACCCTACCTGACACCCTAGACCCACTCCAATTTGCTTACCGCCCAAATAGGTCCACAGACGATGCAATCTCAACCACACTGCACACTGCCCTAACCCATCTGGACAAGAGGAATACCTATGTGAGAATGCTGTTCATCGACTACAGCTCGGCATTTAACAACATAGTGCCCTCCAAGCTTGTCATCAAGCTCGAAACCCTGGGTCTCGACCCCGCCCTGTGCAACTGGGTACTGGACTTCCTGACGGGCCGCCCCCAGGTGGTGAGGGTAGGGAACAACATTTCCACCCCGCTGATCCTCAACACTGGGGCCCCACAAGGGTGCGTTCTGAGCCCTCTCCTGTACTCCCTGTTCACCCACGACTGCGTGGCCACGCACGCCTCCAACTCAATCATCAAGTTTGCGGACGACACAACAGTTGTAGGCTTGATTACCAACAACGACGAGACTGCCTACAGGGAGGAGGCGAGGGCCCTAGGAGAGTGGTGTCAGGAAAATAACCTCACACTCAACGTCAACAAAACTAAGGAGATGATTGTGGACTTCAGGAAACAGCAGAGGGAACACGCCCCTATCCACATCGATGGAACAGTAGTGGAGAGGGTAGTAAGTTTTAAGTTCCTCAGCGTACACATCACAGACAAACTGAATTGGTCCACCCACACAGACAGTATCGTGAAGAAGGCGCAGCAGCGCCTCTTCAACCTCAGGAGGCTGAAGAAATTTGGCTTGTCACCAAAAGCACTCACAAACTTCTACAGATGCAAAATCGAGAGCATCCTGGCGGGCTGTATGACCGCCTGGTATGGCAACTGCTCCGCCCACAACCGTAAGGCTCTCCAGAGGGTAGTGAGTTCTGCACAACGCATCACCGGGGGCAAACTACCTGCCCTCCAGGACACCTACACCACCCGATGTCACAGGAAGGCACATAAAGATCAAGGACAACAACCACCCGAACCACTGCCTGTTCACCCCTCTATCATCCAGAAGGTGAGGTCAGTACAGGTGCATCAAAGCTGGGACCGAGAGACTGAAAAAAGCTTCTATCTCAAGGCCATCAGACTGTTAAACAGCCACCACTAACATTGAGTGGCTGCTGCCAACACACTGTTCAACTCCAGCCACTTTAATAATGGGAATTGATGGGAAATGATATAAAATATATCACTAGCCACTTTAAACAATGCTACCTAATATAATGTTTACATACCCTACATTATTCATCTCATATGTATATACTGTACTCTATATCATCTACTGCATCTTTATGTAATACATGTATCACTAGCCACTTTAACAATGCCATTTTGTTTACATACTCATCTCATATGTATATACTGCACTCAATGCCATCTACTGTATCTTGCCTATGCTGCTCTGTACCATCACTCATTCATATATCTTTATTTACATATTCTTTATCCCCTTCCACTTGTGTCTATAAGGTAGTAGTTTTGGAATTGTTAGCTGGATTACTTGTTGGTTATTACTGCATTGTCGGAACTAGAAGCGCAAGCATTTCGCTACACTCGCATTAACATCTGCTAACCATGTGTATGTGACAAATAAAATTAGATTTGATTTAAAATATACTGTTTAGGTTTTCTACTGGCAAGTTTACACCTTCGCTATTACAGTGAAATGTTGTGTCCGGGAAGTTGTCTAAGTAGTTTTTTTGTAGGTTTCCACACTACTTTCCATCTCTAGCATTTCTTAATATTATTCAGTTCCTTTGGCTTTGATGCCTCATGCTTGAGTATTGCTCCGTTCAAGCAGACTCTGATCTGATTCGTCAGTGGGCTGCCTGAACGCTCTGAGAGTCTGGGTTGAGGTCAAGAGATGAGCTATAGGTGTATCTACCATAGGAGTCCCCTCAAAGCCTACCATTGACTATGATAAAGTGAGAGATGAGCTATAGGTGTATCTACCATAGGAGTCCCCTCAAAGCCTACCATTTAATATGTATATACCCAGCATGCGACTGAGCTGCAGGAGTTGAGACCTGTTTTTGTTGGGTATGTTGTCGTAGTTCTGCCTAGGGTGGAATATGGGGGAGGGAATGCTGTCACATCCAGGTAGGAGTTTGTCCCCCTGTGTGGTGAGGGTGTCAGGTTCTTGTCCAGTTCTGGCATGTAGGTTGCTATAGACTGGTACATGTCCCTGATGCTTGGTATTTTTTATTTAAATAACCTTTATTTAACTGGACAAGTCAGTTTAGAACAAGTTCCTATTTTACAAAAAACCTCGACCAAACCCGGAAAACACGGTTTGTGTGACGCCCTATGGGGTTAAGGAGAAGTATATCTTTAAATCTGTGAATAACACTTGCATCTTTTAATGTTTATTATGAGTATTTCTGTAAATTGATGTGGCTCTGTGCAAATTCACAGGATGTTTTGGAGGCAAAGCCAAATGTGAACTGAGGTTTTTGGATATAAATATGAACTTGATTGAACAAAACATACATGTATTGTGTCACATGTTGCCTCGGAAGTGTCATCTGAGGAAGAATATCAAAGGTTAGTGATTCATTTTATCAATATTTCTGCTTTTTGTGACTCCTCTCTTTGGTTGGAAAATCGCTGTATGCTTTCTGTGACTAGTTGCTGACATAACATATGTTCTGCTTTCGCCAAAAAGCTTTTTTGAAATCGGACACTGTGGTTGGCTTAACAAGAATGTTATCTTTAAAATGGTGCCTAATACTTGTATGTTTGAGAAAATAGAATTATGAAATTACCGTTGATTGAATATGGCGCCCTGCAATTTCATTGGCTGTTGGCGAGGGGTTCCGCTAGCGAACTTCACACTACGCCATGAAGGACTGAAATCGCCCCTGCTCAAGAAAGCACATATACATGCCCATCTGAAGTTTGCCAATGAACATCTGAATGATTCAGAGGACAAGTGGGTGAAAGTGTTATGGTCAGATGAGACCAAAATGGAGCTCTTTGGTATCATCTCAACTTGCCATGTTTGGAGGAGGAGGAATGGTGCCTATGACCCCAAGAACACCATCCCCACTGTCAAACATGGAGGTGGAAACATTATGCTTTGGGGGTGTTTTTCTGCTAAGGGGACAGGACAACTTCACCGCATCAAAGGGACAATGGACGGGGCCATGTACCGTCAAATCTTGGGTGAGAACCTCCTTCCCTCAGCAAGGGCATTGAAAATGGGTCGTGGATGGGTATTCCAGCATGACAATGACCCAAAACACACGGCCAAGGCAACAAAGGAGAGGCTCAAGAAGAAGCACATTAAGGTCCTGGAGTTTTCTAGCCAGTCTCCAGACCTTAATCCCATAGAAAATCTGTGGAGGGAGCTGAAGGTTCGAGTTGCCAAACGTCAGCCTCGAAACCTTAATGACTTGGAGAAGAGGAGTGGGACAAAATCCCTCCTGAGATGTGTGCAAAGCTGGTGGCCAACTACAAGAAACGTCTGACCTCTGATTGCCAAAAAGGGTTTTGCCACCAAGTACTAAGTCATGTTTTGCAGAGGGGTCAAATACTTATTTTCCTCATTAAAATGCAAATCAATTTATAACATTTTTGATGTTTTGTTGTTGTTATTCTGTCTCTCTCTGTTCAAATAAACCATTAAAATTATAGACGGATAATTTCTTTGTCAGTGGGCAAACGTACAAAATCAGCAGGGGATCAAATACTTTTTTCCCTCACTGTATATAGTTAGAGCAGGCCAAGGTAATAGATCACTCACACTTCCTTCCGGTTTTGGAGTTGTTGGTTCTGTGGGTCTGGCGGATAAGGCACCAGCATCCTCCTGACGATTTCTGCAGAAGCTGGGGTTCTTGGGATATGTAGCCTCCTCTGGTTTTGAGATCTTATGTGCACACTTACCACATAATGAGGTGGAAACTGAGCTGCACTTCCTAACCTCCTGCCAAATGTATGACCATATTGGAGACACATATTTCCCTCAGATTACACAGACCCACAAAGAATTTGAAAACAAACTCAATCATTGATAAACTCCCATATCTACTGGGTGAAATACCAGTGTTCCATCACAGCAGCAAGATTTGTGACCTGTTGCCGCAAGAAAAGGTCAACCAGTGAAGAACAAACACCATTGTAAATACAACCCATATTTATGTTTATATATTTTCCATTTTGTACTTTAACTAGTTGCACATAATGTGACATTTGAAATGTCTTTATTATTTTGGAACTTTTGTGAGTGTAATGTTTACTGTTATACCATTTTGGGGGGTTTATTTATTTATTTATTTATTGTTTATTTCACTTTAGTTTATTATCAACTTCACTTACCTTGGCAACGTGAACATATGTTTCCCAATAAAACCCTGTAACTGAAATTGAGCGAGAGCCCACTACAGCAGTAGAGGATTGCGGACGGTCTTCAGGCGATCACAGCATCTGGCTGTTGGAGAGAAGAGAACAAAAGAGAACGTAACTTCCTGTGCCATTTAACGGCTCAGCGCCATCTGAGAAAAGTACTTCCTTTTCACGCAGAGACAGAATAGCGCGGGTCTGACGGGAAGCATGGAACTGTCAGTCAGTGTTTTTGAACAGAGCTGCCATGTTTCCTCATTGTCTCACACTTCCCTATGAAGTGATTACTGCTCTGGCTACGCAGCGTTTAAGCTGGTGATTCATCAATGGGGCTTAAATGGAGTTTGGAACTGGAACGGCCTGCTCTGTCACTCCAGGGGAAAGAGATGATCTCTTTACGTAAGAGACTCCGTAGGTGTTGCAAGATGGAACTTCAAACAGGGAAGCATATTAACATACCATTGAGTGTGTGATTGCAGGTGAAAATGTCAGTACTGGTGTGTACAGAACCCTGTGAAGAGAATCTGTGAAAATATTTTAAATATTCCAAAGATTCTAATCTAACGTTCCACACAAAGAGGATAATAATGTAGAGATCTTTTAGAAATTCTAGGCACTTTTCTGGGAGTAGAATGACAAAGGGTTCAAAGCTTACAGTATTTGACTTCACTTACCGATGCTGCCGCAGGTGTCTATGGGTTTGGAAAGTATACAGAGCAGTTATTCATGCAGTTATGGTCCTTCTGTAGCTCAGTTGGTAGAGCATGGCGCTTGTAACGCCAGGGTAGTGGGTTCGATCCCCGGGACCACCCATACGTAGAATGTATGCACACATGACTGTAAGTCGCTTTGGATAAAAGCGTCTGCTAAATGGCATATATATATATATATATATTTTTTTTTTTATTCAGAGTCATGTCACTTCCTACATGTCACTTCCTACATGTCACTTCCTTTATGTCACTTCCTACATGTCACTTCCTACATGTCACTTCCTTTATGTCACTTCCTACATGTCACTTCCTACAAGGCCTTTCTTTGGCTGACATTTTAAAGATACAACATACCCTAGCTATTCAACAACTAATGACAGTGTGCTAAAGATGTAATCCAAACTGCCACGTCCGTTTGAAATATCATAAGAAGTTACCGTAAACAAAGAACACAGTTTTAACCCTGAGACATCACACCTGTCAGGCATATGTGTATAGGTGGCAGGGAAGTCAGGCGCAGGAGAGTCAAACGGAGTGTAAAATGGAGTCTTTTAATAATATCATGGTAACATGCTCCATAACACTAAACAGGAAAAGAACATAAACAAAATATGGGTACGAAGACCCGTCGCGCACCTATACAACAAACAACACTACACTGACAATAAACAATCTCTGACAAAGACATGAGGGGAAACAGAGGGTTAAATACACAACAGGTAATGAATGGGATTGAAAACAGGTGTGTGGGAAGACAAGACAAAACCAATGGAAAATGAAAAATGGATCAATGATGGCTAGAAGACCGGTGACGTCGAACGCCGAGCACCGCCCGAACAAGGAGAGGCAACGACTTCGGCAGAAGTCGTGACACACAAGCGATGGAACTGCAGTACATTTATTTTTCAATGCTCTCCTCGACACACCTCAACTCCGCTTTGTCCACACAAAAAACAACCAAAATACAATAACATAGGTCCACTAATCTGGTTTCCATCTTTTAAATGCAAACATTTGCTCAGATTTGAGCATCGGGGAGGAGATAGGCTAAGGCCTCAGTAGCTGTGGGGTTCAGGTGTCTCGTGTTCTGATTCGAATTCTGCATAAATAAGAAACTGAGAAAATGTTGTGATTTATTTAAGGAAGGGTCAACAAATGAGTTGTTGTGCTGTGTGTGTGTGTGTGTGTGTGTGTGTGTGTGTGTGTGTGTGTGTGTGTGTGTGTGTGTGTGTGTGTGTGTGTGTGTGTGTGTGTGTGTGTGTGTGTGGTGCATGGTGAAGGCATTACGAGGCAGTGCACATCAGTGACTCTTATAGATGTTCGCTACCTCGGTCCTCCTCACCCACACCAGGGGACAGTGACCCCGTAGGGCTGCATCACAGGCTGCATCACAGGCTGCATCACAGGCTGCATCACAGGCTGCATCACAGGCTGCATCACAGGCTGCATCACAGATGGCACCTAAATTCCTACATACTCTAGTGCATTTCCTTGGCCTCCCTCTATCCTTTCTCTCAATTTCTCCCTCTAGTCGTCGGAGTGCATGCTGGGAGTGAGTCGGGAAGCAGGAGTGATTGTGGGAGCGACTGGAATTCATTCACTCTATTTGGTTTCTGTCTATTCAGTGTGTGTGTATATATACACTGCTCCAAAAAATAAAGGGAACACTTAAACAACACAATGTAACTCCAAGTCAATCACACTTCTGTGAAATCATACTGTCCATTTAGGAAGCAACACTGATTGACAATAAATTTCACATGCTGTTGTGCAAATGGAATAGACAACAGGTGGAAATTCTAGGCAATAAGCAAGACACCCCCAATAAAGGAGTGGTTCTGCAGGTGGTGACCACAGACCACTTCTCAGTTCCTATGCTTCTTGGCTGATGTTTTGGTCACTTTTGAATGCTGGTCGGTGCTTTCACTCTAGTGGTAGCATGAGACGGAGTCTACAACCCACACAAGTGGCTCAGGTAGTGCAGCTCATCCAGGATGGCACATCAATGCGATCTGTGGCAAGAAGGTTTGCTGTGTCTGTCAGCGTAGTGTCCAGAGCATGGAGGCGCTACCAGGAGACAGGCCAGTACATCAGAGACGTGGAGGAGGCCGTAGGAGGGCAACAACCCAGCAGCAGGACCGCTACCTCCGCCTTTGTGCAAGGAGAAGCAGGAGGATCACTGCCAGAGCCCTGCAAAATGACCTCTAGCAAGCCACAAATGTGCATGTGTCTGCTCAAACGGTCAGAAACAGACTCCATGAGGGTGGTATGAGGGCCCGATGTCCACAGGTGGGGGTTGTGCTTACAGCCCAACACCGTGCAGGACGTTTTGGCATTTGCCAGAGAACACCAAGATTGGCAAATTCGCCACTGGCACCCTGTGCTCTTCACAGATGAAAGCAGGTTCACACTGAGCACATGACAGACGTGACAGAGTCTGGAGACGCCGTGGAGAACGTTCTGGTGCCTGCAACATCCTCCAGCATGACTGGTGTGGGTCAGTCATGGTGTGGGGTGGCATTTCTTTGCGGGGCCGCACAGCCCTCCATGTGCTCGCCAGAGGTAGCCTGACTGCCATTAGGTACCGAGATGAGATCCTCAGACCCCTTTTGAGACATTATGCTGTTGCGGATGGCCCTGGGTTCCTCCTAATGCAAGACAATGCTAGACCTCATGTGGCTGGAGTGTGTCAGCAGTTCCTGTAAGAGGAAGGCATTGATGCTATGGACTGGCCCGCCCGTTCCCTAGACCTGAATCCAATTGAGCACATCTGGGACATCATGTCTCGCTCCATCCACCAACGCCACGTTGCACCACAGACTGTCCAGGAGTTGGCAAATGCTTTAGTCCAGGTCTGGGAGGAGATCCCTCAGGAGACCATCCTCCACCTCATCAGGAGCATGCCCAGGCATTGTAGGGAGGTCATACAGGCACGTGGAGGCCACACACACTACTGAAACTCATTTTGACTTGTTTTAAGGACATTACATCAAAGTTGGATCAGCCTGTAGTGTGGTTGAATGTAGAATGTAGCTTCGCAGTTGGCACTATCATTGGGTGTGATAGCATACAATCCTCAAGGAGTAGTGACATTCTTAGATTCTATTGAAAAGGTGAATACGATAGTTGAGAGTTGTGGTATTTCCTCTTGTGAATCCGGCGAAGAAAGTTCTATTTCCTAACGTGTCACCATTTTTTAGAGATGACGTGTTGGAGTGAGAGTTATCTCCTCATGGACAACTTGTTTCTACAATTATTTTATTTTAATTTTTTGAGGGGATACAAATCTCCTTTGCTGAAACATGTCGTATCTCATAGGAGACAGGTGCACATGATTTTAAAGAAGGATACTGACGGACAGAATTTAGCTTTAAGATTGACGGATTGGATGATGTGTTCTATGCTTCCACTGAATCACTTAAATGCCTGGGTTATAGAAGAGAGGGGCATTTGGAACGTTATTGTCCCGAGAACAAACGATCAGAGCCCAGTAGCTAATGCACCACCGTGAAGGGATGAACATATTAAGGGGGTAGGGAAGGGAGAGGTGAAGGGAAAGGAAGGGGAAGGGAGAGGGTGGGCAGAGAGGGTGGTTGGAAAAGTAGGAAAGGACGGCAGGTGGCTAGGGGGAAATTGATCAGAGCAAAGAGGAGGAGAAATAGCCGGTGAGACTGCGACTGAGTTCGCTCAGTCGGTGCTGGAATATTAAAGTGGAGTTCAAGAGGAGATTGAAACAATGGAAAATGAAACAAATGTATTTTTTAAAGTACCGAGGATTAAGAGGAAGAACTTAAGGGGTGATGAAGGTTCTAATTCTAAGAGGAACGTAGAGATGATAAATCAGTTGAGGATAAACAGGAAGTAGAGACGGTGGAGTTTTCCTCTGGGGAGGGAGAATGAGTCATTTGACGCATCGCCACAAAATAGTGAGAGAAATGGGGTGAAGGGAGGTATGGGATTGAGATGATTGTTCATTTCAAAAATTGAAATATATGCAGGATTATAATGTAACAGATTTTTTTCTTCCTGAAAATGATTTGTTTATTGAATCAGCAAATGTGTGAAATATAATTGGGGGAGGTTTGACAAGTCCTGAAATCGCTAGACTCAAGAAAGTTGTTACGAGAGTGGCAAGTGATTTAAATTCTGAAGGAACTGAAAGAGTTCAGCCTTAACTCTGGAAAGAGATGTGCTGTCTGTCTCTTACTGTCTGTCTCTTACTCTGTATTTCTTCCCCCCAGTCAGGAGCAGTTGTAAGATGTCTTCTGTAAATGTAAATGGGGCGAGAGAGGTTAAAAACAGAGCTGTGGAGTTTGAGTTAATGTAAAGTAACACACGTTTCCTACAGAAAACGCATAGTAATATTAAACATGAAGTTATGTGGCAATAGGACAGGGGAGAGAGTCACAGAAACTAAACAAGTGGGGGTGTGGCCATCCTTTTGATGTGAAAACATCACTATGTGTGTAATAAATGTATATGCCCCAGTAGTGGCAGTCGAGAGGGGATGTTTTATAGAGACATTATCAAATACCATTGAGAATTGAGGATTATTTATTTCTTGTTTAGGATTTTAACTGTACAGTCAGTGATTTTGATAGAAACCACAAAAACCTCATATGGCCTCAATTACTTAAAAAAAAAACATTATTGTAACCCATGAACTATGTGATATTTGGCGGAGCCGAAATGGAAGCAGAAGACAGTTCACATGGGCCCAAGTGAGAGAGAACACGATCTATCTATCTCAGGTTAGATAGATTTCATTGTTTAGAGCGTCAATCTCAGGTCTGTAAATCAAGTGTGATATCCCCAGCGGGATTTTCTGATCACTGTTTAATAACAGAGGTGGTTTACATTAATGCTGTAGGATAGCGGCAGGGTAGACTAGCGGTTAGAGCGTTGGGCTAGTAAACGAAAGGTTGAACTTCAAATCCCGAGCTGACAAGGTACAAGTTTGTCGTTCTGCCCCTGAACAGGCAGTTACCCCACTGTTCCTAGGCCGTCATTGAAAATAAGAATTTGTTCTTAACTGACTTGCCGAGTTAAATAAAGGTTAAAAAAAAGTGTGTACTGTCATTTTAATATAACTTTATTGATTAATGTTCACTTCCAAAAATGATGTAGTTTTTTTCTGGGAGAGGTGGAGGTCTGAAGAGGACAGTTTTGTATCTCTTCAACAGTGGTGGGATATTGGGAACATCCAGATTCAACAATTCTGTAATCAATCCACGATGAATGTCACCAGATCAATGCACGTCCTTGAATCTGAAATAGTGTAACTCTGATGTTAGTTGAGACCACAGGAGATCGAGGCCATACTCAGGAACTCAAGAAAAAACAAGTTGGCAGATCTCCTGGGCATTAGAGCACAGGAGGCATTGGTGACACGTAAGTTTACAGGAATCTCTGAAATGGATGCCTCATCCAAATTCTTCTTTTTCTAATGGACAAAGAGGAATTATTCATTGCCTAAAATCAGCTGATGGACAGGAACCCTATTGGAATTAGAAAGAGGTCAGTAGAGTTCTATGCTGAGTTCTACCAGTGGAATTAGAAAGAGGACAGTTGAGTTCTATGCTGAGTTCTACAAGTGGAATTAGACAGAGGACAGTACAGTTATATGCTGAGTTCTACAAGTGGAATTAGAAAGAGGACAGTAGAGTTATATGCTGAGTTCTACAAGTGGAATTAGAAAGAGGACAGTACAGTTATATGCTGAGTTCTACAAGTGGAATTAGAAAGAGGACAGTAGAGCTATATGCTGAGTTCTACCAGTGGACTTAGAAAGAGGACAGCACAGTTATATGCTGAGTTCTACAAGTGGAATTAGAAAGAGGACAGTGCAGTTATATGCTGAGTTCTACAAGTGGAATTAGAAAGAGGACAGTAGAGTTATATGCTGAGTTCTACAAGTGGAATTAGAAAGAGGACAGTACAGTTATATGCTGAGTTCTACAAGTGGAATTAGAAAGAGGACAGTAGAGTTATATGCTGAGCTGTGAGTACGAAGAGGATGTAAAAGTGACACAGCAGTTCTTTGATGGGCTCCCACAGGTGGCTGCAGGAGCTCAGGTTGAACTAGAGCAACCATTGTCTTTGCAGGAGCTGTACACTGCATTAAAAGGCATGGCCAACGGAAGGGCACCGGGCACTGATGGGCTTCCTGTTGACTTACTTAAAGTATTTTTGGGCGATGTTGGGAGAGGATTGGCTAGCAGTAGTTAATGATAGTTTGACCGGAGGTTTACTACTGATAAGCTGCAGAAGGGCTGTCCTCATCCTACTGCCAAAATAGGGTGACCCTATGGAGGTGAAGAACTGGATGGGTCCAGCTTAATGGATGAAGAATGGGTGGCTGAACATTTGGAAGTGAGGTCGGAAAGGATTGTCAGACAACTGCTGGGAAGCTGCAGGAAGACTCTGTCAGCAGAAGAGGGGATTCAGAGAAGAGAAGAAGAGGCTCAACAGACAAAAGAAAAAGGTTACACGATGAAAACATCCCATTTCCAAGACTTGGGATTAAACCTCAGAGTCAGAAAGAAAATGTTTTATTACTGGATTTGAGAGGGTTGGAAGAGGTGAGTCTGGATAAGGTGAATGGGAAGGATTTGTATAGGGGGTGTGTCAAGGTTTTTGAATAAAAGATTCATTGAAAAATAGATAAGGCTTGGAGGGTAAGATTGGGCCTTGATGACAAGGTAAAGCCAGCATGGAGAACACTGTACAGGGGACTGGTGATATGTAATGGGGGGTGTTGATGACAAGGTAAAGCTAGCATGGAGAACACTGTACAAGCCACTGTTACCAAAGGGGACTGGTGATATGTAATGGGGGGTGTTGATGACAAGGTAAAGCCAGCATGGAGAACACTGTACAGGGGACTGGTGATATGTAATGGGGGGTGTTGATGACAAGGTAAAGCCAGCATGGAGAACACTGTACAAGCCACTGTTACCAAAGGGGACTGGTGATATGTAATGGGGGGGTGTTGATGACAAGGTAAAGCCAGCATGGAGAACACTGTACAAGCCACTGTTACCAAAGGGGACTGGTGATATGTAATGGGGGGTGTTGATGACAAGGTAAAGCCAGCATGGAGAACACTGTACAGGGGACTGGTGATATGTAATGAGGGGTGATACATGGCTTCATTGCAGTTAATGCTTTTCTTTCTGTCATTAACTCAGATGTCGGAGATGGATGTCCTTTATGTAATATAAGAGAAACATTTTTCACTGTTTTATGGAGTGTGAGAGGATAAAGCCTCTCTTTGAAATACTAGAGTGTTTTATTACAGCTGTAGGGGAGATTTTCAATAACACTGTTTATATTTTGGTGTTTCAATATAGTAAGCAACAGAAAAGAAAATGCCAACTGTTAAATGTTATTTTGGGACAAGCTAAGATGTAAATTTGTCTGAATAGGAAACATAAGATAGACACGGGATACAGGCAGGATGTAAGAGGTGTTTTTAAGGGATTGGTCAAAGCGAGAATAAACGTGGATTTTGAGTTCTTCTGGGCTATGAAAGAGCTCCCATTGTTAGAGGAGAAGTGGGCTTAGGAAGGAGCATTATGTTTTGTGGAGGATTGATTAAATAAGTTGAATGTAAATGCTTTTTTAATGTTAATTATTCTATTTTTTTATTCTATTTTTTAATTTAATTTAAGTGTGACACATTTGTTGTTTAATTTCTGAAAAGGCACATTATTTGTGTTAATGAGTATAAAATATAGGTTTTACAAAACTCTCTCTCTCTCTCTCTCTCTCGCTTATATATATATATATATATATATATATATATATATATATATATATATATATATATATATATATATATATGCAGTTGGGGTCAGAAGTTTACATACACCTTAGCCAAATACATTCCAACTCAGCTTTTCACAATTCCTGACATTTTATCAGAGTAAAAATTCCCTGTCTTAGGTCAGTTAGGATCACCACTTTATTTTAAGATTGTGAAATGTCAGAATAAAGGTAGAGAGAATTATTTATTTCAGATTTTATTTCTTTCATCACATTTCCACTGGGTCAGAAGTTTACATACACTCAATTAGTATTTGGTAGCATTGCCTTTAAATTGTTTAACTTGGGTCAAACCTTTTGGGCAGCCTTCACACAATAAGTTGTGTGAATTTTGGACCATTCCTCCTGACAGAGCTGGTGTAACTGAGTCAGGTTTGTAGGCCTCCTTGCTCACACACGCTTTTTCAGTTCTGCCCACAAATTGTCTAAGGGATTGAGGTCAGGGCTTTGTGATGGCCACTCCAATACCTTGACTTTGTTGTCCTTAAGCCATTTTGCCACAATTTTGGAAGTATGCTTGGGGTCATTGTCCATTTGGAAGACCCATTTGTGACCAAGCTTTAACTTCCTGACTGACGTCTTCAGATGTTGCTTCAATATATCCACATAATTCTCCTGCCTCATGATTACATATATTTTGTAAAGTGCGCCAGTCCCCCCTGCAGCAAAGCACCCCCAAAACATGATGCTGCCACCTCCGTGCTTCACGGTTGGGATGGTGTTCTTCGGCTTGCAAGCCTCCCCCTTTTTCCTCCAAACATAAGGATGGTAATTATGGCCAACAGTTCTATTTTTGTTTCATCAAACAAGAGGTAATTTCTCCTTAAGGTACGATTGTTTTCCCCTGTGCAGTTGCAAACCGTAGTCTGGCTTTTTTATGGCAGTTTCGGAGCAGTGGCTTTATCCTTGCTGAGCGGCCTTTCAGGTTATGTCGATATAGCAGTACTCTGCTGCCTGTGACTGGAACGAATTGCAAAAACCGCTGAAGTTGGAGACTTTTATCTCCCTCACCAACTTCAAACATCAGCTATCTGAGCAGTTAACCGATCGCTGCAGCTGTACATAATCTATTGGTAAATAGCCCACCCATTTTCACCTACCTCATCCCCACAGTTTTTATTTACTTTTCTGATCTTTTGCACACCAGTATCTCTACCTGTACATGATCATCTGATCATTTATCACTCCAGTGTTAATCTGCAATATTGTAACTATTCGCCTACCTCCTCATGCCTTTTGCACACATTGTATATAGACTCCCCATTTTTTTCTACTGTGTTATTGACTTGTTAATTGTTTACTCCATGTGTAACTCTGTGTTGTCTGTTCACACTACTATGCTTTATCTTGGCCAGGTCGCAGTTGCAAATGAGAACTTGTTCTCAACTAGCCTACCTGGTTAAATAAAGGTGAAATAAAATAAAATAAAAAAATAGGACTCGTTTTACTGTGGCTATAGATACTTTTGTACCTGTTTTCTCCAGAATCTCACAAGGTCCTTTGCTGTTGTTCTGTGATTGATTTGCACTTTTCGCACCAAAGTACATTCATCTCTAGGAGACAGAACGCATCTCCTTCCTGAGGGGTATAACGGCTGCGTGGTCCCATGGTGTTTATACTTGCATAGTATTGTTTGTACAGATGAAAGTGGCATTTGGAATTTGCTTCCAAGGATGAACCAGCATTTTTTTCTGAGGTCTTGGCTGATTTCTTTTGATTTTCCCATGATGTCAAGCAAAGAGGCACTGCATTTTAATGTAGGCCTTGTAATATATCCACAGGTACACCTCCAATTGAAGCTTCTAAAGCCATGACATCATTTTCTGGAATTTTCCAAGCTGTTTAAAGGCACAGTCAACTTCGTGTATGTAAACTGACCACTTCTGAACCACTGGATTTGTGATACAGTGGATTATAAGTGAAATAATCTGTCTGTAAACAATTGTTGGAAAAATTACTTGTGTCATGAACAAAGTAGATGTCCTAAACGACTTGCCAAAACTATAGTTTGTTAACACTGAAGAGCTCAGTGACTGAAGAGCTCAGTGACTGAAGAGCTCAGTGACTGAAGAGCTCAGTGACTGAAGAGCTCAGTGACTGAAGAGCTCAGTGACTGAAGAGCTCAGTGACTGAAGAACTCAGTGACTGAAGAGCTCAGTGACTGAAGAGCTCAGTGACTGAAGAGCTCAGTGACTGAAGAGCTCAGTGACTGAAGAACTCAGTGACTGAAGAGCTCAGTGACTGAAGAGCTCAGTGACTGAAGAGCACAGTGACTGAAGAGCTCAGTGACTGAAGAGCACAGTGACTTACAACGTGGCACCGTCATAGAATGCCACCTTTCCAACAAGTCAGTAGCCTATTGTCGTGTCTTTGGCTATGCCGGATTAATTGAAAATATATATATTGTTGTCTTTAATTAATTCATAAAACATGCTACTCTATAAAACAATTTCTCTGTAATTAATATTACCTTATTGAGCTAATCATGTCAATGTAATTAACTAGAGAGTCGGGCACCACAAAATAATATTTATAGAGCTGTTGTCACGTTCTGACCATCGTTCTTGTGTGTTTTCCTTGTTTTAGTGTTGGTCAGGACGTGAGCTGGGTGGGTATTCTATGTTTTGTGTCTGGTTTGTCTATTTCTATGCTTGGCCTGATATGGTTCTCAATCAGAGGCAGGTGTTAGTCATTGTCTCTGATTGGGAACCATATTTAGGTAGCCTGTTTTGTGTTGGGTTTTGTGGGTGATTGTTCCCGACTTTGTGTTTGTGGCAACAGATAGGACTGTTTCGTTTTTTTTTCACATTTCTTGTTTTGTAGATTGTTGTATTGTCATCTTTATTAAAGATGTACAAAAAATAACCACGCTGCATTTTGGTCCGCCTCTCTTTCACCAGAAGAAAACCGTTACAGCTTTTTACCTCCCGAATAAACTCTTAAAGATAGTAATATTTTACATCAATAGCAGTCAACATTAATCTTCATTTTACTTCAGTCTAATAATCTGAAAGTTGTAAATGATTAGTTATCTGCAAGAACCCTGGCTAACAATTTGAATCAGCGATACAAAATTGGGTTTAATTATTTATTTACTAAATACCTAACCAATCACACAGAACTACATATACAAAGAATGAATTATACCTGGATAATTCTTTACGTCATAAAGGACAAACGTTCCTCGCGGGTGGAACAGATATGACAGCTTGTTACACAAAGGAAAATGGGCTGGGTTGAGTGAAAGAGTGGGGAGACTGAGGGACACAGGGACACTGTGCTATCATATTTACAGTATCTTATGCATTCTAAATTACCGCCCATTTGGAAAAGGAAAATGCAATGAATATTTACTCTGAGCTGCGCTTCAGTAGGTTGGTGGTAGATGGAAGGCCCTAACTGCTATTAGCCAATAGAAACACATTGAATAACAGATAGTCCTTACTGCTATTAGCCCATAGAAACACATTGAATAACAGACAGTCCTTACTGCTATTAGCCCATAGAAACACATTGAATAACAGATAGTCCTTACTGCTATTAGCCCATAGAAACACATTGAATAACAGATAGTCCTTACTGCTATTAGCCCATAGAAACACATTGAATAACAGATAGTCCTTACTGCTATTAGAAACACATTGAATAACAGATAGTCCTTACTGCTATTAGCCAATAACATTGAATAACAGACAGTCCTTACTGCTATTAGCCAATAACATTGAATAACAGATAGTCCTTACTGCTATTAGCCCATAGAAACACATTGAATAACAGATAGTCCTTACTGCTATTAGCCCATAGAAACACATTGAATAACAGATAGTCCTTACTGCTATAAGCCAATAACATTGAATAACAGATAGTCCTTACTGCTATTAGAAACACATTGAATAACAGAGAGTCCTTACTGCTATTAGCCAATAACATTGAATAACAGAGAGTCCTTACTGCTATTAGCCCATAGAAACACATTGAATAACAGATAGTCCTTACTGCTATTAGCCAATAACATTGAATAACAGAGAGTCCTTACTGCTATTAGCCCATAGAAACACATTGAATAACAGATAGTCCTTACTGCTATTAGCCCATAGAAACACATTGAATAACAGACAGTCCTTACTGCTATTAGCCCATAGAAACACATTGAATAACAGACAGTCCTTACTGCTATTAGCCCATAGAAACACATTGAATAACAGATAGTCCTTACTGCTATTAGCCCATAGAAACACATTGAATAACAGATAGTCCTTACTGCTATTAGCCAATAACATTGAATAACAGAGAGTCCTTACTGCTATTAGCCCA